>NC_056744.1:1574320519-1574518019 GCF_019279795.1 Protopterus annectens | reverse complement strand
TATTTTGCCATTTTATGCATTGTTGCCTGTTAGTAAGCTAGCTATTAAACCATTGGTGGGTGGGAGGGGTATAGACAATATTAGAAAGGAGTTGTAGTAGGTTTTTGTGTGATATCGTATCGAAAGCCTTTGACAGGTCTAGTAGTAGTACTTAAGTAATATTGCCTGAGTCAATAGATAAGTGCAGTGCTTGCACTGTGTGAGGGGCGAAAGCCATGTTGGGTGGAGGTGAGTAGGCTGTTGTGTATGAGATGGTGAAGTAATTGTTTATGGATGCACTTTTCAAGGTGTTTGAGTAGTGGGGAGAGAATAGTGATTGGACAATAGTTACAAGGTTCATAGGTGTTACCTCCTTTGTGAAGTGGGGTGATGATGGATTTTTTCCAGAGGTTGGGAGCATAGGGTTCTGTAAATGAGCAGCTGATCAGAATGCTAAGGGTATGCTATGGCCTCGGCAGGGAGTTTTAAGTATTCTGGTGGAAGGTTATCAGAGGAGAGAAAGTATGATTTTAATTTTCTGAGGAGTCTCTGAATTTCTATGGTTGGTATTGGTTGTAGTGAGAACAGGCTAGACGGTGCAATATTGCTTTGGTGAAGGGGAGAAGAATTGTCTATGGTGGGGTGAGGATCTTTCTAAGTGAGGACTGATTTTGTGGGTTTGAGGAGGAGGGGGAAATAAATTTGATAAGGTGAGGGTAGAGAGAGGAGTCTGTTATTAATTTGTGTATGGTATTTATAAAATGTGAGTTGGGCATAGTGGCTATTTGTGATGGTGTTTATTCTGGGCATGGTGATGGGTTTTGTTTGGTCCCAGGGGAAAGGAGATTAGTGATGTTTTTCCAGAATTGTTTTGGGTTGTTTCTATGGTTACTCAGTTGGTTAGAGAAATAGTTTCTCTTGTCAGTACATGTTAGCTGTTTAGCTTTGTTTCATAACTGTTTGCATCTAAGGAGGTTACATTCATTTTTATTTTTATGCCATTCTTTCCAGGCCTTGTCCCTACTTTGTAGGAGTTGTTTAGTGGCCTTTGTTAGCCAGGGTGCGTGGTTTGATTTTACTCTTTTAGTATGAGGAGGGGCTAGGTTGTTGAATGTGTCTAAGAATATCTTATTAAAATAGTATAAGGCATCATCCAATGGGAGAGGTTTTAGTGGGCACCAGTCTGAGAGTTTCAGAATACTGATAAATTCTTGTTGATCAAAATGTTTTAGGGTTCTGGTGGCTTTATAGATATGAGATTTGCATATATATGGAGTGGATCTATAAATGAAAACAGGGAAGTGGTCGCTGCGTATATTGGGTAGGGCCTTTGGATATAAGTGGATCTGAAACTAAGATCCAGTCGATGGTGGCTCTTGGTATATCGATGCTGAGCATTTACTTTCAGCTTAAATGGACATTCCTCCATTTTAAACTCCAGACTTCACACTGAAAAAAGGAACAGCAGCACCATCACTCATACAGCATTTTGAGGCAGTTTTCTATCAGCAGAGAAGTAGAATATCAGAAAACATAACTCTGAGAAATTACCTAGTATTCTGTTAATTTCCTGTCTTTTTGGTTTCTAATACCATGATGGGAATAGACTCCATTCCTAAGTCAAAGTATGTTTAAAAGTTCATGAAATTAGTATTGTTTCAGACCTTGATGTTAGCCAGAAGTGCTCTTCACAGCACCTGCAGTGAACCCAGAAATGACTCCTTCTGCTATTCATATGGCATTACATGTATTGGTAGCAGGTTTATAAGACTTAGGTTCATAAGTTCATAGGTGTGTACTAGGCTAATGGCCCTGGGGACTTTACAAGACTAGCCATAGGATTACGCTGGCATAGTGCCACCACACCTTAGTTCACAGTGCCTCTTTCGAGTAGAGCCACTGGAGTTATCCCTGGGGTGAATTTTCTGTTTCCCATCCACTCATCAAGATTTCTCTTGAAGAGGATCAGTGAGATGCTCTGCTTGATATGTATGGGAAGTCTGTTCCATAGCATGGGCAGTCTCTGGGTTATGAACCTTTCCCTCCAGTACATTCTGTTGATTGTGGTAATGAGGTTGAGGTCTCTGGAGCATGTGGTGCAGACAGATTGGGATTTCTTTAGATGTAGCATTTCTAACAGAGCTGGGTCAGGCATGGCTTTGTAAGTCAAGCAGAGATTGCCTCTAAGTAGGCAATATGAGACAGAGAATAGTTGGAGTTTTTTGAGTCTGTCCATATAGGACAAGTGTTTAAGGCCTAGGATCCTCTTTGTGAGGTACTTTTGCAGCCTTTCCAGTTGTTGCAGGTGTCTAGTGAGGTACATGCCAAATGGGGCATAGTACTCGATGATTGGCCTAATGAGGGAAGAGTAGAGGGAGACAATAGCCTCTTTCTTCCTGGATGCAAAACCCTTAGTAATGAGATGTGCCACATAGAAGGACTTTCTGATCACAGTGGCAATGTGGTGATCAAAAGAGAGGTTGCTGTCAGCCTGTGTTCCCAGATCTCTTATTATGCCTTCTGTGTTCAGTGGACTACCATCAATGTGGTAATTCATGGGAACCGGGTTTTTCCTAAAAGGGATGACGACACATTTTTTTGGCATTGAGCTGGTTCTGACACCAGTCGTTGGTCTCAGTGAGGCCATTCTGTGGGATGTCAACATCACTTGGGGAGTTAATAATAGCTCCCAACCTACAATTGTCTGGAAACTTTGTCAGCCAGAGTCCCTTCATGTTGGCCCGGACTTCAGAGAATAGATACCCAACAGGAGAAGACCCAGGACAGAACCCTGTGGGACTCCACTCGTGACTAGTCAGCAGTCTGACTTGGAGTCAGCTACTTTCACACTGTGGGTTCTTTCTGTGAGCCAGTTTGCAACCAACCTAGTGATATAGGGGTTGATGCCTAGCTCAGTGAGTTTTTCTATGATTCCTGAATGGGGAATGGTATCAAAAGCCTTGGCCAGATCAAGGTAGGCTGTATGAACCACCTTGCCTTCATCCACAGCTCTGGTGACTGACTCAAAGAAGTCGACCAAGTTGAGCAGGCATGATCTACCCTTCAAAAAAAACAAACTGTGTGGGATCCAGAGTTCGGAGATTCCCAATATCCTTGTTTATTAGATCCATGATGATATGTTCCATAGCTTTGCATATCAGGCTTGTCAGGCTAGTGGGACAGTAGTTCCCAGGGTCTGCAGTTGCTCCTCCTTTGAGGAGAGGGATGACTCTAGCAGTGCACCATTTGGTAGGGACAAAGCCTGAGGTGAGGCTGTGACTGAACACAGCACACAGGTGAGGTGCCAGTTCACTCTGTAGTTTATGTAGAACATGGCCAGGGATATTGTCAGGTACCATAGAAGCTGTATTCTGGGTCTTGGACAGTGCTGTTTTAACCTGTGCAGCAGTAATACTGGGTGCCTGGCAATCTACTGGTATTGTGATTGGTCCTTTGGGGGGATAAAGTTGGCACTGAATCTCTTTATATTGGCAATATTTGTTGGCTCAGTATAAGAGGTACCATTGTGCAGTAGCTCAGAGCAAATCTGGGTATTGCCGTGAAGATTCTTTACATAACTATAGAAGGCCTTGTGGTTGTCTTTACTATCTGATGCAATTCTGTTTTCATAGCTAGCTTTAGAGGATTTGATGTGGGATCTCAACTTTTTGTTGAGGGTGATAAGGGAGTTTTTACAGTCTTGGAACTTCACCTTATTCCGCATCAGTTTCTTCCTTCTGTTTTAGAGTTTGTTTATGGCAGGGGACCACCAGATTGGCTTACTTTTTTTGGAGGACAGTGTCTTGGTTCTATTGGGTATGGCAAGATGTATGCATTTGTGTATGTGTTCGTACAATGCATTGGTGTATGATTCTGCGATCATACAACTATTCTCCATTTGCACAGGTGCTGTGAAGTTAGCCACCTCTGTTTTTCATGGTGGTTACCTTTGGGGTGGGGGAGTGGGAGGGATGTGGATTTCCAAGGTGATTATTATGATGACTTCATCAGGTTTTCAGAAACTTAAAATTCATATGGAGTTTCTGAAAACTCCCAATAAAAGGAAAAAGAAATCCAGATTTTTGCAGGGGGGGGGGGCTGTGTCTCCCACATTCCCCTGCAAATTATATATACCAACTCCAAGATCACACCACAGTGGAGAAAAGTGTAAATTCCCCAAGCCCCACTGTACTGTGATCTACATAGAAATGCTTCAAAGGGGAAGTCACCCTTTTCTCCATTGTAGTGCCATCTCAGAGTTGGTATATAAAATTTGCAGGGGGTGTGGGGCTGCAGGGAGCAAGCCCCACTTCAAAAATATAGATTTGTTTTGTTTTTTTTATTTCGAATTTTTGGAAACTCAATCATATGGTCTCAACCTTATGAATTTCGAGCTTCCAAAAACTTGATGAAGACATCTAAACCCATTGGTAGCATATCTAAAATAAGACTATAAATGCTTTCTTATGAGACCCATTGCTGCTACTACTATTGGAACTCTCTGGGTATCTTTCTTCCACATTACCCTCACTTCTGCCTGAAAATCCTGGTATTTTATGACTTTTGTGTATCTCTGCATGTAAGACGCTATAATCACTGGATGTAGCAATTTCAATGATCAGTGCTACTTTTGTCTTCTTTTCATGGACTACTATATCTGGTTTTCTCGCATCTATTTTTTTGAACTGTTGGTAATAGGCAATCCCATGTGATATAAACTTCGTCATTCTCTATAATGTTTTGTGTCTGTTCTTTTCAGTGCTTCTCAGCTACTTCAATATTGCAATGTTTGCACAATCTCCAATGCAACAGTCTTGCCATATTATTATGCCTTTCAGTATACAGGCCTTCTGCCATTAGTGCATCACACCCAGCAACAAGATGTACGTCTATTTCCAGTTTTGTTTTACAGAACATGCATTTGTCTGTACCTCCCACATGTTCAACGCTTTGTAAATAAACGTGTATGTAGTTTGCTATCCTAGGCTGTCAATATTAACCTTTCATCTTTTCATTAAAATTCACATTTCCTTAACTATTCCTGCATCAAATCCTGATTGACATGAGGTTGTTCTAAGAGTTTTCTGTACTTGCAACTATATTTATGCCTTTTCCACATTTCTTGGCTTCTTATCTGATCCTTCACCTTATATTCTTTCTTTTGTTTTTTTTGGCACATTCAGTTGCTGTCTGATTTTTTTCTATTTCTGATTTGGTTTCCATTCCCACTTGACACTGATATGCTGTTGCTAAACTAAGCGAGGAAGTCATCTTGGACTTGTTCTCTTCATGTTTCAAAACTTTCACTCTATTTGGATCTGATGAAGTCAGCAGATATGTATGTAGTCATATGATTGCAGTTCTATATATGTAATCAATTTCGAGCAGGCCCATACCTCCTTCAGAACAAGGAATATATAATCTTTTTTTTAATAAACATCTTTATTAAATTATCACATATGACATGGGCAATATTACATTTATGTAAATGAAAAACAAACAAAATGACACCATGGGAGACTTTGACTGGATTAAGTACCTCTGTTTTTCTTTTTATTGCTTATTTTCACTAGCCGCACTATTCCGAGCATTTTCTATTAACCTTGCAACTTATTTGAACTGGTTTTTGAATTCTGATACTGTTTGCACTTTAACTGATCATTTTTAAGTGTTTTTCAATTGTTGAACTATTGAGGACTATACACTCAAGTGCGATAGCCATTTTATTGCTTTAAAAGTGTTTGTTTTACTGCATCTGTTTTAATTTTTGAAAAAAAAAACGAAACAAAAAACCCCAAAAATCCTATCTCTCTACCCGTTTCCCGCCTTTCTAGTACCAGTAGAGTCTGTTTTTCAGATTTTGCTGAATTCTGGGCTGTTTGTACGTTTCTGTGTTGCCCAGACCTTTATAAGATAGAAGGAAGCTTCTCTGTTCATCAGTGAGAGTGGTGAGCTTTGAGCAGCCTATCTGTTGCTGGAGGAGTGGTTTCAGCTCAGAATCTGTAGTTTTATTGGCCATTTTGGGCTATTTCTATCCCTTTCATCTTTCTGTTTAAAAACCCATGTTTGCATGTTTTTTGCATTTGCATTACCTCAGCAAGATCCTGCCTGGGTGTCCTGCAGAGTTCTACAGCAGCAGATAGAGAAAATGGAGACTTTGAGTGGATTTAGTACCTCTGTTTTACTTTTTATTGCTTATTTTCTCTAGCCGCACTATTCCGAGCATTTTTTATTAACTTTGCAACTTATTTGAACTGTTTTTTGAATTCTGATACTGTTTGCACTTTAACTGATCATTTTTAAGTGTTTTTCAACTGTTGAAGTATTGAGGGCTATATACTCAAGTGCGATAGCCATTTTTCTGGTTTAAGTGTTTGTTTTACTGTATCTGTTTTAAATTTTGAAACCCCCCCCCCCAAAAAAAAAATCCTATCTCTCTACTCGTTTCCTGCCTTTCTATAACCAGTAGAGTCCGGTTTTCAGATTTTGCTGAATACTGGACTGTATTGTAGTTTCTGTGTTGCCCAGACCTTACCAAGATAGAAGGAAGCTTCTCTGTTCATCAGTGAGAGTGGTGAGTTTTGAGCAGCCTATCTGTCACTGGAGGAGTGGTTTCAGCTCAGAATCTGTAGTTTTATTGGCCGTTTTGGGCTATTTCTATCCCTTTCATCTTACTGTTTAAAAACCCATGTTTGCGAGGTGTGGCGCAGTACGCAGCACCGTTTAACTAGGGTTAAACTATTCCTGGTGCCAGAAAGCCTGCTTTTCTAATTTTCCATTAGAACTAGCCAGTTTTCTAGTTTTAGCACTCAAAACTGTTTCCTTGTGCTCAGCACTTGTTCAAAACTCGTTGCAAGCACTAAATAATCTACAGATTACTGCAGCACTCAACTTTCCTCACTTGTTAGGAGGAAAACAGTTTTTAGTACTTAAATTAATAAGCACCTATCCAGGCATGTCTAAGGGTTAGCTCCCGATATTTCCTCCTGTCCACCTGATGAATCTGGGCATCTTGGGGCAATGTAGCAAGTGCCTCATGTACACTGACAACCCTCTGCTCTTACCACCAAACACTACAACCTGTGCGAGATGCACTTATATAGCCAAACTGGAAGCCAAGTTCTCTGCAGCCAAAACTGTACGAGACAGTCAAGAGGAGAAGGTAAACACCTGCACCACACCATACTCAACACACAGTTCATCAGAACCTACACCACCTAGACCCACACATAGTAACACAAAGCACACACCTACATTTGCGGAGGCTCTCAATAAAAATCTGTCCAAACAACAGAGACCTCCAAAGCTGAAACACAAACAATCACCACCCCCAATACTACCCAACATAGCCCACAAAATAAGTGTGCCACTCAACCTCATTTCATAAGGCAAAACAATGTCCCCAACACACTAGTCTTAGATGACTCTATAGTCAGGCACACTGATGTCCCACTCACCAGGCTAAACAAGGAGAAAGTTACTGTCAGCTGCCTGTTGGGTGCCAGGATCTGCCACATAATACAAGCACTCAGGTCACTCCACAACAAGTACAAATATGACTCTGTCATTGTCCATCTTGGTGCAAATGACCTGAGACGTACCTCCCTGGACTATATGAAAAGAGACATGGAGGAGCTCTTGGATCATGTAGCCCAGGCAGGTATGACCCTAGCCCTGAGTAGCATCCTGCATCACCCAGAATGATACCACAATACAAGGACAAAATGATTGACTTCAACAATTGGCTAAGCTTCTGGTGTCATCCTAAGGGGATCCAGTGTCTGCCTGGGACGACATGATCAACAGACCGTGATATCTACCAGAGATGCCCTGCGTCTGTTGCCCCTGGGATTCTGGATACTGGCTAAGGCTCTTGCCACCCCATAGTGCCTTTTTTAGGCAAGGTTCAAGCAACAAACTCACCACTGTAGCGGGTATAAGCAAGCAAAATCTGAGGGTAATGCTACTCAATGCTAGAAGTCTAAATCTCAAAATGCACTAACTTGAGGCACTCCTTAAAATGGAGAACATCAACATCTGTGCAGTGACAGAGACCTGGTTCAAAGCTCTAGAGAACACCCCTGCATTACCAGGCAATAATGCATACCACACCTTTCGGCCACCTAACCTGGACTGAAATATTAAAGGAAGAGGCATGTCCATATTCATTATGGATATCTACACCTCCAGGCTAGTTGCGCAACATAATGCATCCAAAATTATCCAAGTGCAACTAACACTGGGCAAGACTGCAATCCAGGCTGTAGCTTGTTACAGATTCCTCACCATGCCCCAGGATGCCCACTACACATTTCTTGATATACTGGGTAACATTAAGGTACAGTCTAATAACCTAATAATGGGTGATTTCAACTACCTCACCATCAACTGGGAAAACTACTCATGTACTAATTCATTTGCTCAACGCTTTCTGGAATTCATAAATTCCAACGCCCTGGATCAGCTTGTCCATACCCCCACCAAGGGCAGCAATATCCTGGACCTGGTCATTACCAATATGGGCAACCAATGTTCCATGCCAGAGGTCAACTCTTCACTGGTCAGATCTGACCACAAGCTAATCACCCTAGATATCAATACCCCCCCCCCCCATTAAGGAAACCACTGTAAAACACTTCTCCAAAGTCAACTTCATGCTTCTTAAGACAGAAGTGGCAAGCTTCACGACACCCATACAGATGGAAAATAGAGGTACGACTGCTAAATCCTATACAAATGCACTGTATAAGCACATTCACGAGTGCATGGATCATGCCATCCCCAACAGAACCAAGATGCTATCCTCCAAAAAAGGAAGCCAATCTGGTGGTCCCCTGTCATAAACAAACTCTACAACAGAAGGATGAAGCTGTTGCAAAAAAGAGTAAAATCACCTGATTGCAGGAACTCCCTGGTCAGCCTCAGTAAGAAACTGAGATCCCTTATAAAATACTATAAAGCTAGTTACGAAAATAAAATCACCACTGATTCTAAAGACAACCACAAAGCATTCTACAGCTATGTCAAGAATCTCAAGGGTGACACTCACATCTGCTCTGAGCTACAGCAAAATGGCACTAGATATACAGAACCAACTGATATTACCAACATTCTGGCAGATAGGTTCAGCACAAACTTCACCCCCCCACCCCTCAAAGGGCCCATCACTATACCAGAAGAATGCAAAGCCCCTGTAATCATGGCAGCACAAGTAAAGACTACACTCTCCAAAGCCATGAACACAGCATCCATGGGACCTGACAACATCCCAGTCTGCATTCTGTATGAACTACAGAATGAACTGGCATCCACCTAAGTACTATGTTTAATCATAGTCTCACTTCAGGCTTTGTGCCTACTGAATGGCACACACCAACGGTTATCCCACTCCACAAAGGGGGTGCCACCACGGACTCCAGGAACTACAGCCCCATTAGCTTGACAAGCCTGGTCTGCAAGGCCATGGAACATATCATCTTGGAGCTTATAAATAAGGACATAGATAACCTCCAAACTCTGGACCCCACTCAGTTTGGGTTTGTAAAAGGTAGGTCATGTCTCCTAAACCTGATTGACTTCTTTGAAGTAGTCATCATAGGTTCATAGCTTGATACTAGGCTATCGGCCCTAGGGCCTGTATAAGCCTAGCCATAACAATTCCCTGGCTATTTCTTCCCACAATATTTACTTCCCTGGACCCTTGTCTAGCAGGGTGACTGACATGATCCCCGGGGTAAATTTCCTATCTCTCACCCAGAGCCATGGACGAGGGTAAGGTGGTGCACACAGCCTATCTTGACCTCACCAAGGCTTTCAACACCATCTATCACTCTGGAATTATAGATAAACTCACTAGATTGGGCACAAATCCCTATGTCACAAGATGGGTGGCCAAGTGGCTCACTGACAGAACCCACACAGTGAAAGTAGCCGACTTCAAATCTAACTTCAGACCGGTGACAAGTGGAGTACCACAGGGCTCAGTCCTGGGTCCTCTCCTGTTTGGCATCTACTTCTCAGAAGTCCAGGCTAATACAGCAGGTCTTTGGCTAATGAAGTTTGCAGATGACTGCAAACTAGGTGCCATAATAAAATTGCCTAATGATGTGGACATTCCACAAAGGGCCCTCACTGAGGCTGATGCTTGGTGTCAAAGTCAGGGCCTCAAGCTCAATGCCAAGAAGTGCATTGTTATCCCCTTTGGGAAAAACACTGTACCCATGAATTACCACATAGACGGTAGCCTACTAAACAATGAAAGTGTGATAAGAGACCTTGGGACACAGGTGGACAGTAGTCTCTCTTTTGATAATCACATCACCACAGTAGTCAGGAAATCCTTCTACATGGCACACCTCATCACAAAGGGGTTCACCTCCAGAAAAAAAGAGGTCATTGTTCCTCTCTACTCATCCCTCATCAGATCCATTATAGAACTCAACACCCCATTTGGCATGTACCTCACAAGACATCTACAACAACTATAAAGGCCACAGAAATACCTCACTAAGAGGATTACCGGCCTCAAACAGATGCCATACGCAGACCGTCTCAAAAAACTCCAACTCTACTCCGTCGCTTATTGCCTACTCAGAGGCGACCTCTGCCTAACATACAAAGCCATGTCAAACCCAGATCTGTTGGACATGCTACACTTAAAGAAACCCCAATCCCTCTGAGCCACACGCTCCAGGGACCTAAACCTTGCCACCACAATAAACAGACCATGCTGGAGGGATAGATTCATGTCTCAGAGACTTCCCATGCTCTGGAACAGACTATCCATTCATATCAAGCAAAGCTCCTCATTAGCCCTCTTTGAGAAAAATCTTGACAATTGGATGGAAAATAGGAAATTCACCCCAGGGATCACTTTTGTGGCTCTGCTAAACAGGGACACAGGAAAATAACTTTCTTGGGTGGCGAAAGCCAGGGAACTTTTTTGGCTAGGCTTATATATTCCCCAGGGCCGATAGCTTAGTACCTACCTATGAACCTATGAAAACATTATACATCACATACACCATTGAAACAACTATAGTTGCAAAAATTATACATCACTTATAATCTATCCAGTCATTGTCGGTTAAGCATTATATCGCTCATTCAAATCCTGCTTCTTAAACCTCGTTGCTTCTCTGCATATATTGTTCCCACAATTCCCATTTTTTCATATGTTGTTTGCTCCTTCCCTCTTCTAAAGATCCCAGTTCCAGTTGTTTTATCTATGTTACTATATTTACTACTTCTAGCAAAGTTGGTCTAGATTTTGATTTCCATTTTCTAGTAATTGAGTTTTTGGCAGCCACCATAATTAGACTCAGTAAGGATTTACTATGTCTAAGCAATTCTGATTCTGTATCATAACTAAAAAAAATCATCTCCCCAGTCAATCCAATCTGCTCACCCAGCATCTTCGACAGAAGACAGGGAATCTCTAAAGTCTGCCACCTCATTACACTCCCAGAAATATGTTCCCATACACCTCTTTCTTGCTCATTACCTCTACAAATTTGCTATCCACTTGAGGAAAAATTATTTGGAGTCTACTTGGGTATAAAAATATGTATGTAAACACTTCCAGGCAAAGATCCTAAATCTTCTACACTTTGTTGCATATTTGCGAGATATACATATATTCCCGTGGGTCTACTTCATTTCACTGAAAGCTCATGTCACTGAAACTCAGTTGCCTGCGCACAATTCACGGAAGCTCATTTCATTGAAAAATAATTTGACTGAAACTCATTTTGTTGCAAGTTATATATGGCCTTTTCCCCACAGTAGTGTGATCCTGCAGTTAGCATATAAAGTAAGGGGGGTATGGGGGGACAGTCCTCCACATTTGGGGGACATGGTTTAGTTATATATTGCCTTCTGGAAAGAGTTATTCATTGGACTTGTAAGTATCCATAGCCATGGTTTTAAACATTTAAAATAGGTGGGGGTGCTATGCCCCCCATGCCCCCCAATGTGGGGGGCTGGGCCTCCCCTTACTTTATATTCTAACTCCAGGATTGCACTACGGTGGAGAAAAGGCCATATATAACTTTCAATGAAATGAGTTTCAGTCAAATGAGTTTTCAGTGAAATGAGCTTTCAGTGAAATGAAGTAGACCCATTCCCGCCATTGCGTCTTTATGAATTGCTTATCCAATCTCCGTTCCCAATCATTTCTAAGCTCCTCTGATTGATTATTATAATTATCATGCAATATTTTTTATGCTTTACTAATTATTCATTTTTTAAGGGCAACTTCTGCTCTAGATTATATTAAAAACTCTACCAGTGCTGGTCTTTCATTTAGGACACCCCTATTTCTTTCTGTTTACCTATGCTCTTATATCAATCCTTGAAAAGGAAGGTAATCTCTAACCTGCAGTCCAAATAAATTTTTGGCCTTTTCCCATTCTATTACCTTTCCCTTTCTAGTTATTCACTCCCAGTACCTTGGTTCCTTTGCCAGTTTTCTCCAATAAATTCCAGCCCCCTCTTGCCTATTATTTATATCCTTAACCACTGTCATCCCTATCAGCAAAATTTATTTTCTCCATTCTCATGCTGGTTTAGTTCTTAGAATACTCCCTGCTATTTTATGAATATAATTCTCTGTATGCTTTTTGTTGGCCTCCTTAAGAGTCTGCATCCAAAATCCCAGTCTCTCCTTATTTCTTGAGCTTCCTTCTTGTATCATCATCATCATCGTTCCTTTCCACTTTGAATTATAGTTTTCTGCTTGTGCTATGCATAACAGCCTTAACTGTGTTGCTCTAAAATATCCCCTCAAATTGGGCAATCCTAGTCTGCCTTGTTCTATTGGAAGAATCAGCTTATCCCACTTGACCCTTACTGTCTTCTCCAGATAAAGATCCTTCAACTCTTTTTTAATTTCTATCCACAGCATCTCCTCTGATTAATAAAAATATGCCTGACGTGTATATGATTAAACGGACTAAAAGCTTTTAAATTGCTTGTATCTTAGTATCAATATCCATATAACAATGCTTCCAGTTTCTCAATTTTTGCAATATCTTCGGTTTAGTCTCTTCCCACATATCCTTAGCTGCCACAACAGTCATTTCTAATCCATATTCCTAAATACTTCATTTTATCACGTCCCCTTAAATATGGATATTGTTGGACCAGTTTATGTGTGAGTGCATAGTTTACTTGTATTGTCTTTGCTTTAGCTTCATTAATTTTGTATCTCGAGAAGATCTGAAATTGTCTTAAAATGTTCCACAGCACTGTAATGTCCCTTTTTGCTTTTGTCATGTATAAAATACTGTCGTCTGCAAACAGAGCCAGCTTTTTCTGTCTGCCATACCAATTATATCCTTGAATTTCTAAGTCCCTTATTTTCTTTGCCAATGGTTCTAAATATAATGCAAACAACATAACGGAAAGCAGACAACTCTGCCTGGTTCCTCTACTCAAGCAGAAGTTATCAGAGAGGACCCCTCCCACTTTAATTTTCACCTTCATTCCCTCATATATACTCCTAATCAACCTTATAATTGTATCAGGGAAAACAAATACTTCCATTGCCCTGCTCATGACGTCCCAGTCTACTCTGTTAAATGCTTTCTTTGCATCAGGACCCACCAATAAAAGTGGTATTTTCTTACATTCAGCTTGCCTCTGGATCATCAATGTTCTGTTAATATTGTCAAATGTTTGCCTCCCCTTGACAAAACCACACTGATCCATATCTATCAATTTTGGTATCACTTTTGCCATTTTCTTAGACATTATAGACATAAACACTTTATTATCATGGTTTAGTATTGAAATGGGCCTGTATGTAACTGGATCTGATGGATCTTTACCCTCTTTAGGTATTACTGTTACCACCGCTTTCTTCCAGGATAATGGTACTTCTCCTGCTTTTAAAATACTGTTAAACAAAACCTTCCAGATCTTTATTAATTTTTTTCCTTCTAACTTCCAAACTTCTACAGGAATACCATCTATTCCTGGGGACTTTCCTGTAGATTGGTTATACATTGCCATTTTTCTCTCATCTCTTCCTATCCTAATTGAGCCTCATCTACCTCTAAACTTGGCATATTTAATTCTTCCATAAACATTTCCATTTGTACCTTTTCTTGATTTCCATATTTCTCTGTTTTATACAAACTTTCATAACATTTCCGAAATATTTCTAATACTTCTACAGGATCGCTTGTTATCTTCTTTGTTATGAGCTTGTTAAGCTTGGTGACAGCTCTTTCCACTTTCTGTTGCCTGAGTCACTATGTTAAAAGTTTTTGTGCTGTAGAATTATTATCAAAAAACAGCTGCTTAACAGCAATCTTTAAAAACTCATGCATATTATCAAGGTAATCCCTTATTTTCTATTTAGCATTCGGCAGTTGCTCCTTTTCTTGTTCTGAGAGAGTCCCCCTATTTTGCAATACTCATTCTCACTAAATTATTACTGTTACATCTTAACCATAGCTCCCTTTCCTTTATTTCCACCCTAGTTTTAAACTCCACTTTAATTTTATCCCATAGCCTAGATATATTTTCAGAAGAAATTTATATCTTCTCTAGTAGCTCCTGAATTAATTCCAAAACCCATTCCTTAAATTTCTCTTTTTTCAACCAATAGGTGGGAGAGCGCCAGTGTCTCATTTTTATTTCATTACCTTGCATTTTTATTTTAGTTATTATTGGCGCATGATCTGAAATAGTTATTGGGTATGTTTCAAGCCCTTCAGTTAAATGCACATGTTCCTGTGAGATATAAAATCTAGCCTAGCCCAGTTTTTGTATCTCAGTGAATAATATGTAAATTCATGCCAAACTCCTACTACTGAAGTCATACCTTCCATGCCAAACATTTTCATTAATTTCTTCAAATATCTAGCCTCCTTTTTTATATTTTCCCTTCTTGGCCTCCCAGACACATCTTCACTGTTGTATACCAAATTCCAGTCTCCACCTATAAGTAATATTCCTTGCTGATAGCTCAGTATTTCTCCCAGAATTTTCTTAAGCTCCATTATAGCAGTTTTAGGTGGACTGTAAATGCATGCCAATGCAATCCTCTTCCCTAGCCAGTAGCCCTTTATTACTATGTTTTTTCCAATATTATCTTTTTTCCCCTCTTCTATCACTATTGGAGCTCCTCATGCAATTACTGTAAGTACTCCTCTTTTCCTTTTCCCCAGATATTCCACTGAATAATCATCCTGAAAGCCTTTCTTTATCAAATTCATATGTTCAGTTCTTTCCAGGTGTGTCTCCTGTAGCATAGGTATTTGCACTCTACATTTTAATATAATTTACTACTCTTCCTTTATTATATTTATCTGTAGAACCATTCAGATTGAAAAAAATTACAGAAAGCATAATTTTCTTATATAGTTATTATTACCACCTTTTATGTATAACTGCTTTTTTGATAAATGTCTAGTTCCAACTTCTACGTTACATGCATATACTGTTAGGCAGGTTAGTCTTTTATGCAGTTGTTTCTTGTCATATCCATTTGCACCTATGCCACATCTTAAATAACTTTTTGTTTTTTGTAAGCCCTCAAACAGAACAAACAACCCTACCAACCCCCCAAACCTATTAACTTAATAATAACACACAAAACTATGTACATCTTCAAATACTGAAGTTTTTCCTTTCTAATAAGAACAAAATTTCTAAGTTGACAGTCACACAGACAGGCTAGAGTTAACCAGAAAGAAAGGTTAGTAATGCTAGGACTCATGACATAGGCTGTGCTATTAGTGTTATTTGATTTTGTCTATATTTATAGCTTTCCCAGCTGAGAAAACACTTGAATGCTTTCAGAAAACACTTTCTCTGAGCCATTTCTCTTTATCAAATTGTCTTCTAGTGACATGAAAACCAGACACAAAACTGCTAAGGGTAACTTATTTACCAGAAAAAAAGCCTTATAATATTCAATGTTCTTTTTCATTTACAGGCTTTGTAATAAATTTGTTACTGGATAATGCCTAGGGTCTTAACCCAGCCATTTTACCTATACAAGCATGGGAAAAAGCACATAGATGTTTTATTTTGCAATACTCTTTTAACCAGACCTTACCTTTCTTCCCTCTCTTCCTCTTCTGCCTTATTTTTTCATTGCAGTGCCTACATTTCTTAAAACTGAAAAAAGAGAGATGAAGGGAGAAAAAGAAAAAAAAAACAATATCAGCTATTTATATTAGTATCCCCATTGCATTGAAAAAACTGAGAAAACCTTACTTCAATTCTAATTGGTTGTGTATTGTATTATCTTTAAAGATCTCACTGCTGGGAAAACTCCAGATTTTTTTCAGAGAACATTATGCTCTAGCAAATTTCTCTGTTCTTTTTTTTAATTTTGCCTCAGCCAATTCTACCCGACTGTCTCCAGTTTCTCTTTATTAGGTTGTCTACATGGAGACGGGAACACCAGCTGCAGATTTGCTACTTAGAATACATGCATTTGCTAGAAAAAAAATCATCATATTCAATATTCTTTTTTCGTTTACTTGCTCTCAATTAAAACTAATCAGTCTTAGGTCCTTAAGTCAGTCATTTTTGCATGCAAGAATGAAAAAAAGCACATTAATTTTAACTTTGTCATGCCTTTTCAACCAGATTCCTTTTTTTTCATTGCCATGCCTATATTTCTCAAAAGTGTACAAGAAGAAAGAGAGAAGTGGGAAGAAAAAGGAAAAACAACAGCACCTGTTTACAATTCCCATTACACTTAAAAATAGCATGCGAAATCCATGTACCACAAATATAGTACTATTAAGAAAATAAAGTGTTTTCTTTACTTACAGTTAGCTTTCTCCCATCTCTTCCCCTCCCAAAAGCATTTTTCTGAACATTAATGACATGAAGTAGGGCATATACTTTAGAGTCCCCTACAAATTCAACACATTTTGAAAAAGTCCAATATTTCCAGAATTTCTTGTTCTGTCATATTTCACAAATATAATTATTGCATTGTAATCGCACATTAAGTTACTGGTTTTACTACTGTTTTTCTCCATCATCCAAATCCTGTCTCACTTCATTTCAATATACTCTCGATTCTTCTAGTCAAATCTCATGCCCCCTTCCTTCTCTCCAACATTTTCCATGAAATACTAGAAAAGGTTTCACAGGTATAGTCTATCTGTGGGCTTTATTACCAGAAGAACAGGAAGCAGAATCTCCTTCTGTTTCACAGCTCACATTTTGTTGGACACATTTTTGTATTTCCTCCTTAGCATGCACTTCATCAAAAAATTATTTTGTCCCTCCAGGGAAAAATACCAAAGATAGTTGGATACAACAATTTGAATCTTACACCTGTGTCTCAATATTCTCTGAACAGTGGAATTAATTTATTTCTTTTTTGCCTGGTGTAGAATGAGTAATCATTCTCCACAAATACTCTACTGTCTCCCACTTTTAGTATTTTGTCCTTCTGACAGTTTTATCAGAATCAGTTCCTTTTGCTGGTAGGATTGCCTCTTTACTATGAAAGGTCTAGATTGCTTTCTTATACCTAGGTTTGGAGCATGCACACAATGTGGCCTTTCAACTAACAACTCCCAGTGTGGAATACCAGTCCAGTTGTTTATTTGTGCTTTTATAAAATTAATGCAGTCTGTTCCTTCCAGCTGCTCTGATATAGCTGAAAATCTCAAGTATTCCCTATGTGCTCTGTCCTCTAATTCTATTATTTTTGAAACATCTCTTCCTGAGCAGTCTCATATTCAGCCAGCCTTGTCTTCATTTCGACCTCTAGTTTTTTTAGCTTTATCATCTCATTTTAATATCTGTTTAAAGCTTCTTCCATTTTTTCCAGCCTTTTGTTGTTTGTGCTGATATACTTCATCAGTGTTTTGTTTATTTAACCAGGTTTATGTGCAGTTGTCTTATACCTTCTTGTAGGCTATTGAAAGCATGTCTAATGGTCACATTGCTTTTTGCGAAACAGCTGTAGAACTTTCCCTAGTCAGTGTTTCTTCCTCACCTTCTATAGCTGATTTTTTTCCATGTCTTCTGTATTTATTTATTCCTGGCATTCAGGTAGTGCATTTATTAGCCAGTTACTGAAATTTACCCATAAATACAAGTCTACTGGCCTTCTCTGCTAGGTTTCTGTTTTCACACAGGTACAGCTAGAAACAAGCTGTTACTCAGTGTGCAACCATCTTGGAAGTCAAGGAATATGTAATCTTGGTATACACTGATTTTTATATATATCATTTAAGCATGAAGTATTTTTTTTTTATTTTCCAATCCAACTAATTCAGTATCTTTTGGAGTCAGTCAGTCATCCCCAAAACTGTAAGTTAGAACAGGAAGAACAAACTGGTTTATAGCTTGGATTTTGTTGCTCATGTCAGTGCTGTTTTCAGTATTAATTTTAGTCTTCAAAAATATTCCTTACCGAGTTTTGCTTGCATTTGTTCATGTTTATTGTTGAACCTTCAACAATTCCCAAATATTTATACACTCCTTCCTACTCAAGTTCCTTTTTTCACATCCCTGTCCCAGACTGATATTTCTTTGTATTGCTGCTTTCCTGCTTTAAATGCTACTTTTGCAGATTTACCAAGAGCACATGACATTCTTATATAATCTGAGAAGGTTTTGACCACTTGCAGTTGCATTTTTCAGCTCCTCATCTGATGAACTATACAGTTTTAAATCATCCACAAAAAGAAGATGAGAAGCCTATGTACTTTGTTTTCTGGGAGTGAAATTGTAGCCATAAACTAACCTGTTAAGTCAATAGCTTAATGGGTTAAAGGCAAGACAAAAGAGCAACAGTGACAAAGAGTCACCTTGAAAAGTCCCCCCTTTGAATTTTTATACCTGGGATAATAATTTGTTCTTTATCATCGTTTTGCTGCAAAGTGGTTTCCCAATATTTCATGGTCATGGTAATATAATTAATCAATGTAGGGTGTATTTTATACATTTGTATGCACTCCTTTATCAATTAATGTGGGATGCTGCCAAAAGCTTTTTTGTAATCTACAGATGCCGTACTTCTTTCACCTTTACAATTCTACATTACAACTTTATTTAAAAACAAATGGTCCTTTATTCCATATGACTTTCTTTTGTTACCCTTTTGTTCTATTGCTACGACTGAGTTTTCTTCTAAATTACTATAAACTCTGTCAGCATCAGTTCCAGTGTATAGTTTATATTTTATTAGAAGGAAAGTTATTGGTCTATAGTTTTTAAGACAGCTTGCAGCTTCACTCTTAAGGAGTATCACTTTCCCTGTTGTTAACCAGATTGGTGTCTGTTCAAGGTGTGCACATAAGTAGTTCTTACTCAAGACTAAAGCTTCATGTAAAGATGTTAATACTTTTAGCTAAAAGTTAGGTACTATATCTGGACCTGGGGTTTTTCAATCAGGAACTTTTCTTAATTTTGTTTCAATTTCTTTGGCTGTCACTTCATCCCATTTCATATCCTGTACATTTAAACTTCTTGCCTTTTCTTTTACTTCTTCTATCCATTCAATATCTTTATTATATTCTACAGGATCTTCATACGTATTCCTCCAAAATGTGTCCATTTCTTCTTTTTTTGGTGGCATTTCTATTACTTTTGTTTTGTTTACCAATTCTCTAGAAAACTTATTGGGTCATCAATGAATTGCTTATTTTGTACTTTTTCTTTATATTTATCTGCATGTCTTCTAAGTTTTTCTGCCTGTGCTGATATCTTTAGTTTATTATTTACAAAAGTGTATGATAGATCCTGGTTTATTCTAATGCTACACTTTGCTTTCATCATATCTATGTTTCTAAGTATTTTTGTTGAATTGTTTTCACTTCTATACTCTTCTAACAGTGACACTTCTCATCTCAAATGCTTTATAGCTTTCTGTATTCAATACTTTCATGATGGTATTTGATTTCTTCCTTTTCTTTCCCTTATTGCCCTGAATTTTTGTGGTAAGACTTTATCTTTTATTAATTTAGTTGCACAGTAATATATTCTATTTACTTATGCTATGTCACATGACTTTCTGTTAATAGTTTTGATTACGGTGTTAATTTTTTTATCAGACTTCTAACATTTTGGATCTTATTGACTTTTTGTAATCTATTTCTTTCACCGCTCTCAGTATGCCTATCCATCTCTCTTAAATCAAGCAACTCTTCCCTTAGTTCCCTTTGTTCTCTTCTTCCTACCAGCATTCAACAGAAAGTTCCAGACCATCTTCCGGTGACATGTTCTCTTCAGCTTTATCATGTGTCATTTGTTGATCTTTCATATGGGAACTCACCGGCCTATCTTTCCACAACATTGACTGTGTCAGATTTGCCACCGTTTCCTGTTCCTTCCCTTGCAGTGCAACTCCAACTGCACTTTTGTACTGGTTTCCTTCTGAAGACTACAGAGGATTTTCATGTTGCAGTTGATCAGATGCTTCCCATTCCACCTGCTTTTCTTTAATTTGGGCACTCTCTGTTCTATCATGCTGTGATTT
This sequence comes from Protopterus annectens, assembly GCF_019279795.1. Lineage (NCBI taxonomy): Eukaryota > Metazoa > Chordata > Ceratodontiformes > Protopteridae > Protopterus > Protopterus annectens. The sequence continues at coordinate 1,574,497,573 of NC_056744.1, read as the reverse complement.
TACTAGAGTTGGATTTTCTACACTAAATTCTTCACTTCAAAAGCAATGCTTAACTTCAGTTTCCATTTCTTTAACTTCTCCACCACTAATCCTGTTATCTACTTTACCCTTTTTTCTTATTTTTTTGTATTGTAAAATTTTCCATATCCGAATACCTTTGCCTGTATTTCTTTTCAAATACCTTTGGTGCTGCTTTTTTTGTAATGATTAGTTTTGCTTTCCCTTTGCATAAATATTGCATGATGTTAAATCTCTTTTTCTTTCCCATGTCCATATTTCTTCTTCAGATATCTCCCGCTCCTTCTGTTTCTCCTTACTTGGGGGACTTATTATTCCATCATGCTGTGACATAACCTGTGTTAGACTTTCTACACTAAATCCTTCACTTCACTGGTATTGCATAATTTCAGCTTCTATTTGCTTAACTTGCACTCTACTAATCTTATCTTCTGTGTTCCCCCTTTGTGATCTTATTTTTGTATTGTGAAATTTTCTATATCTGGGTGCCTTTGCCTGTATTTCTCTTCAAATATCTTTAAAGCTGCTTTTTTGTATTGATTAATTTGGCTATCTCCTTTGCATAAAAGTTACACCATATCAGATCTCTCTTTTCTTTCCCATATCCATGTATACTTTCAAAAATCTCTAGGTTTTGTTAACATTTTTGCACTTTCTCAGTTGCCTCTTTTTCCAAATGACCCAAGGTTTCTTGGTCTATATAATGTTTTTCATGAATCTGTTGTATTAATGAATACAAATTTACATTTGAAGCTTCTGGCAGTTTCTCTTTCCTCTAATTTCTCTCTTAATTTTTTTGAATATCTTCTATCTGGAAATACTAGGTTCCTTGTTCAACAGTAACAATACATAATTTCTTTTTTATCCTCAGTAGTCCACTGTGTCATCTTTATGGGTCATTTTTGACCTGTCATTTATTGTGGGTATTGTGGACTACTACTTCCTTCTACAACAGGGAGGTCATCCTTCCCCTATGCCTGAACTAACCCCATTGTAGGAATGTTTCCTTATTTTGACGATTCTACACTGTCACTTTTTTCAGTCCTGGTACCAGTGTTCCTACCAGTATTGGGTACTTTTCTATCATGGGACTTATGCACACAGCTGTCTTTTTTATTTTTAGTCTACTTCTGTCCATGACATATGCGATGTGAAATACAGTCTATATATCAGTGTTGTCTTGGTGAGATTTTGTTAAAACAGGGTCCACCTCATGGAGGTGCTCACCAAGACATGAGGATGAATTCAGTCCCATCAGTACTACTCTCCTTTGCTTGCTGATTTTATCCTATCCCCATCTGGACCCTACAGTAGTATAGAAAGAGTTGTATGTTTAATGTGATGCATATATGAACTCTTGACTCAGAAATGAGTATAGGTACATATGTTAATCTGTAATACCCTTTCTTGTAACTTTAATCTACACATGGCACACAAACATAGGATAATAGCACACATGTAACATGTGTGCTTTTGTCTTATATGCACATGTAACACATGTGCTATTGTCTTATGTACACATGTAGCACATATGTGCTATTGTCTTGTGTACACATGTAACACGTGTACTATTGTCTTATGTGCACATGTAACACATGCGTGCTATTGTCTTATGTGCACATATAACACATGCATGCTATTGTCTTATGTACACATGTTAACATGTGCATGCTATTGTCTTATGTACACATGTAACACATACGTACTATTGTCTTATGTACACATGTAACACATGTGCTATTGTCTTATGTATACATGTAACGTGCTATTGTCTTATGTACACATGTAACACATCTATGCTATTGTCTTGGTTACACATGTAACACATGTGTACTATTGTCTTATATGCACATGTAACACATGCATGCTATTGTCTTATGTGCACATATAACACATGCGTGCTATTGTCTTATGTACACATATTAACATGTGCGTGCTATTGTCTTATGTACACATGTAACACATGTGCAATTGTCTTATGCACATATGTAGCTGAATATCCCCACTGAAGGTGGGGACAGACAGCCCAGTATCCAAACTGCTATCTGTGTATTTTCCTTATACTCTCCTGTATGTCCTATACATGCTTGCTGTGAGCTTTTGATATGTTGACACCTATAATAGGCCCCCATGGTAACCCCAAATTCATACTACAGTAACGCACTGTCATATGTTATCACATAGATACCCCCTACCTGTGCTGTTAATGATGCCCACTCTTCATCTGTATATCCCTCTGTGTCTCTGAGTGGCAGTCACTCCAGTTGTAAGTATACATGTTTGTTCCTACGACTAGTCTGGGGTATCATATATGTATCTCACTGTAAACATCATCTCAGGGTAGCCTACTCTTTCTAATTGGTAGCCTACTGTGCCCAGCAATCACTAGCCTACAGACCTGTCTCTTATTTCGAAAGAAGTTTTCATCCTCTAGAGGGATGTTTGGCAGGGGTTAGACAACTTCAGTCAAGCTGAGAATGATATTCTGCTATAGGAAATCAGGACCCACAGATACACAAGTTAGGGAGAGGGTTTTCTTACCAGCCTCTGTGGGACCATTTCTGGAAAACAGAGGTCCATGATATCAGTGTTGTTGATTGTTGGAATCCTATAATGCAGCAATAGTGGAGGAGCATCACCTGAATTAGGGGCCTACAAGAAAGCATACTGCATAACAGCAGAGATGTAAGGCACATGGGGGGCTGCCTCTTACTGCAAGCCTAAGTGATGAGGAAGAGTTCCTAGAATCACTGTACTGAGATGATGAATGTGAAAATGTAAGAGTGGAGAATTTCATGACTCTCAGATAGAGATACATCATGTCTATAGACCAGCTATGCATTGTATGTGTTAGCAAGCTACAAATACCTCTGCATATATCTGTCATTGGCACTTCAGGAATGAGCAGAGATATTTGTCTGTTCTATATCTGCATTGTCAGTGCCATTGTTTGCATTTTTTAGACAGGGACTGACATGTATCATGGATATTTATATTCATTTTGTTCTGTGTTGTACTCTGTCTTCAAAGGTAGGATCACTGCTATGGTGATACCTGTACAGGTTGGTGCAGGACAAGAGGCTGATGTCAGCACCTTTTCAAGGATCAGGGAGTGATGCCATAGTCAGATGACACATGCAGACACTGTCTGTCTCCTTCATGGGAGGTCATTCACCCATTGTTTTAGTTGAAGTAAGATGTCACCCACACCTGAGCTACAGGCTATATAGCGTGAGTATCCATTAGCCCTGTGAGAAGGGGTCACTTGTTACTAAGCACCAGCACTGCTTCCACTGGGGCTGCAGCATCAGATGAGTACAATACATACTGCAGAGTTTACTCACCATGTGTTATAGGGGATCCTGGCATCATGCCAAGTCACTGCAAGTCTCTGACATGTGTGGAGTGCTAGGGTTCGATCATCCAATGTACCTGATTATTGTCTGAGCACAGTCTGCTACTAGCCATGCCAATGTGATGATGATTAGTGGGGTGTGTGGCTTATTATTTTACCAGCACTGACAGCTCCTTGATGATGCTATGGAGTTTGAGGATTATAACGGCACATGACCTCCATATCCATCTCTGAGTGGATGATAGAAAGTGCCACCATCACTGTATTATCCATCAGTATTTTCTGTGGTCAACAGCAGAAACGCACATTAGATGGTCACATTTGCAGATCAACACAGTGTTCACAGTCTGTTTCTCCAGATCTAGGAGTATCCCATTCTGCTACCTCATATCATGGGTGGAGACACCTGCCAGCTTCTAGTGGCATGACATCTCACCAATGGATTCCACACAGGTCCCATATCAGCAATAATGTTATATCTCTTTCTTGAGGGCCACTATTACTGCCATCACAAGACAGCACATTGGCCCCAGATCATGGAAATGTATTGGTACCCCTTTTCCATTCATGGTCATATTGTGCAACCCTTTTGTGGCAGTGGAGGACACTGTCATTGATGGATAGTAGACAATGCCACAGACCCTCATCTCCATCTCTGGTCTTTATCTGTTACCCCTTCCCTGTTACAAGAAGATATTATCCACAACATGTACTCCCCTTTGCCACAGGATCCTTGTCTCTACCTATGTTGATATGCACACCCACATTGTGATTTCCGGCATATGTCATTATGTGCCTTGGCACCTGGGCATAAATAGTAAGGATGGTGGCCCAATAGACCACCCATCCTGTCTGGTGTGTGTGGAGACATCTGATGCACAGTGTGATTCAGCCATGCACTGCTCAACATAGCCTTTAAACAGCATTGCATGCATCATGCTTATTTTGTGTAACACTGCACTGTCAGTGTCTGCTAATCATGGGCCCAGAGAGCTGGACTAATCACTGCTGTTTAACCTACGCTGCTGTGTACTATTCTCATCATTGCCCAGAGTGTGTACAACTGCTGCACATTCTCTTACAGTTTCATTATCACTGCTGGATGACGTTGCAGTACTGACTGTGACATGGGCAGCTATAGCAGTTTCAGAGTTTTCCTGAATGAATGAATGGTCTATATGCCTCCTTCTTCTCATATTAGATAAAATGGAGTGTGCTATGAGCATGTTGCAAGCAGTGCCACACTACAGAGACACCTAGACACATGTAAGCGCAAATGTGCCTTCAGCAGGCCATACACATGCTGTACAATGTTTATGGCTCGTATATGGGCAGTTTTATTTCACTGTTCTGCAGTGTTGTGTGGGTTCCTCATAATAATCACCAACCAGGACACCAGTGGACACCAGTGGGGATCCCATATCACATGAAAAGCACAGTGAGCAAATATGGGTGAGAGAGACATGTTAACATGATGTCTTTGACTCTCTCTCCCCCTCTCTTTCTCTCTCTCTCTCTCTCTCTATATATATATATATATATATATATACACACACACACACACACACACACACACACACACACACACACACACACCCACACACACACACACACACACGCACATATATTTTTTTCTGTTTGCTACAATACCTGTGTCTACCAACCAGGTGATCCTGTGCAATTTCTATTTCTAGAAAACAGCTATATAGATGAATTGCTTACTATATGTAAGAATCATGGAGACTGCTAGGATGTTATGCAGACACATTGGTCATCAGCCCTCGAAGACTGGACACCTACTAACAGTTGATGGAATGGTAGTCTTTTCTTTTGACAAACGGCTATCTTTGGACACCAGGTGGGCCTTTATTTCTACATAGTTGCAATCTATCACACTGAATAGTTTAGGGAGTTGGGCATTGTCACTGAAATCATGTATGATTGTTGCTGTCTCCCCTGATGTCGTGGAGGAAAAAGAAATGCTCATTCACATATGGAACGGTATCAAGCAATGTACTGAGTGTTCTGCAGGCCAGTGCCTGTGAAATACCCGATGTGTCCACCGTTTTTCTCAGGAAAGTCCCTGTAGTAAATAGAGTAAGAACTATTTATACTTTAGTGTCCACTGGTAAAAGACGGCTATCGATTCCAGTCAGTTATGTTTGTGGGTGATATATGTCAACCGATCCCCGTATACTGGCACCGTCTACTTGAAAACAGTCTAGCAGCTGTTGGTCACTTAGCCGCTGGTGTATAATCCCATTTTCATTTCTGCCGCCTTCTGCCATGTCATGCTACTGAGTTTACGGTAACGGTTTTTGTAGTCAATAAATGCTGATTCACTAATGTGGCTGCTGTTCCTCTGAGCACCTTTGTTTGTTGAAACTCCAAAAGTTTTGCCATGATGTTTGCTCTTACATACGTATGAATTCTGACCTGCTTTCTGAGGCACTCATTTTCATCTAATTATGCACTCATTTAAAATGTGCACCTTCATTTCTATGTCATTATACAGTAATTTGCGTAATCATTTCCCTATGCTGATTTCCGTCACTGCTACGCAATGCTAGCCAGTACTATAATCGTGACATGCCTGTTCATGACTGCTTTCTGCAAAATAGCTTGCTGTGCATACTACACATGTTGGCTGTAAGTACCAGCCAGTGTGATCAAGACAGACCTGGTAAGTATTAACTATATTCCATTGAAAGCTACTTGTAGACTATACCTAGGATACAGTCAGATATTGAAAAGAAAAAAAAACATACCTTTTTATATTGTCTTGAGCTTCTTTATATGCAGTATTAATGCCCTACATTGTTCTATGTAGTCATTATCTTTTTTAATTAGTTTGTTAGGTAAGACACACTGATGTGATTTTGTTTTTCATCTAAAGTGTATCATTCTGAGGTTGCAACATGTACCCCCAGAAGTCTTTTTATTTCTCCTTTTCTTTTTTACAGTTCCCCTTTCCTATACTTAAACAAATAAAGTAATCTACCACTATACTTTTATTATTATTGCCTTAAATTCTAATTTTATTCGGAAACTTTTTTTTTTTCAAATATCATTGGCACCTAACAGCAGAAGGTCTGATTGCACATTTATTTTTGTCCTTTGAGCTAGTCTGATACTAATGAGGGAAAATCATACTTCCCTAGTGTAATTGTTAAAAGGCGAAGGCTGGATTTCCAGTTACGTCATCAGTGCTAACAACAGACATTCAACATTGCAGGAGGAGAAGCACATTGTCATAGGTTGCATCAGATATTCCAAAAGAGGTCATTGATTTGCCCAAGGCCAAGAAAAAGTTATGTGACAGAAATAGCACAATGAATAGCCAAACAAAAGATAAAAGAAGGTTTAAAATGTAAACCGATATGGGAAATACTTACAGAAAAAATGGCAGATCATGTTATAAGAGGTATACAGAGAACATTTCTGAACATTGACTCAACTGCCATAAAGGGCTCACAGAATGAAACATGCAAAAATAGCAGGAGTAGCCACTAATTTTTCATTTATTCATTCATTAAAATTCTTGGTGAGTGAGATGGCTATATTAGTAAGCCAGAAATTATTTCTAGGTTTCATTTAAGGATCCAAGAAAAAAAAAATAAAAAACACATTCAACAAAGCTGTATTTTCTTAAAAACAGAAATACGCACACATACACACACACACACACACACACACACACACACACACACACACACACACACACACACACACACACACACACACACACACACACAAGACACTTACATAGGTTTACTATTTTCACTGTTTCCAGCATTTCTCTTACTATCACACTTCTGAAAAGTAAGCTTGCTAACTGTCTTCTTGTCATCAGGAATGTTTCTCTATAGGTTTTAATGGTCCCGTACAGATAGGAAAGCATTTTAGTGAAAAGGTATTTATAAAATCTGTTCTGTTAAACTATGTTCCATTAAAATTTTCAGAGTAAGAGAAATTACCTTGGACCTAGTACTTTTTATCACCACAATTTAATATAACCTTCTCCAAGGTTGTATCACTTACGAGTACCTTATATTTCTAGGGAAGAACTTTCTAGATGAGTGGCACATTGACAAAACAGACATAGTGAATTGTACTTTGTCACATCTACCTTTGACTATTTATGAAACTTCCAGTTATTAAAATAGAAACGCTGCTCCAAAGCCACAAACAGAGATTTTATGTTGATTGATTAAGAAATTCAATGAATTTCACAATGTCCTCATAACTACCCTTCCACAAAACAGATATATCATCAAGGCATCTAAGACAGAGCTCAAACATGTTAGAAAAAGGGAATTCCCACACAAAAGACGTTTCCCAGAACCATAAAACCAGGTTAGTGAAAATAGGTGGAAAGGAGAGAATACTTTTGGCAGGTACTTTTAAATGCTACTGTTCCCCCTGGCCTTAATGATCATGTATCTATCAAACCTGTTCTTAAGTTTAAGGCTGAGTTATTATGAGTTATTATAATTCAAGTAAGTTATTACATTTTTAAAAAAGGTGTTTTTTTAAAAAAAGTGTCTTATAAAAGCTTTTTATAACAGTGTTTTTAAAAACATTTTTTCAAAAATCAAATGTCCTTAATAAGTGTCTTGAAACAGAGTTTTAACTGAATGTATGTTTCTTTAAATTGACTATACTCTTTAAATGGATCTAGTCTTTTTGGCGTGGTTTTGAGTTTAAAGGAAGTGATGTAGTGCAATGTTTTTGTCTGATGAAGTTCCTTGTCTTTATTGCAACAAAAGTACTTACTTTCTTTTAATAAAATCTCCATTTTGTGGCTATGGAGCAACGTTTCTATTTTAATTGTCATTTTTTCACTGTTTGGGCTGTTTTACTTGGTTAAACTTCCAGTTATTAAAATGTTAGTTAGTGATATTACCAAGTTGTCTTTCTGTTCTTATTTTTTAATAAATATGATTTAATTTCCCTACCTTTAACCATCATTCCCCTGCTCAGTTTTTTGAACAATTCATTCCCTCACTTGCTGGTTGAAGCCATTTACTAGCTCGTTTGATAGTCAAAATGATGTCAGATATCCTTGAGTGGCTTAGATTTTCTATTTTATGCTATATTGTGTCTCCTACTCCACATCCAATGTGCAATGACATCAATGTAGATTTACACCAGTGGACAAGCTACTGGTGACGTTTCACATAGTTTTTGTGGAAGGGTTGAAGCCACCGCACATCTCTACAGTGGGTCATAGCTTTTCTAGTAAACTCCAGCCCCCTCTTATCATATGCAATGCAGTAAAATGCCTCTCATTTTACTCCCCACTGAATCCTTATGGTCCAGGTCTAATATTTAAACCCAGGACTCCTGAGCCACAATCATGGCTTCATCACTCTGTGCTACACATCCAGCTTGCATTTCCTGTCTTTAATAATTCTAGGATGAATCCCACTATGACCCATTGGTCTGTGTACCTTTAGCTTTTTCATGTCTTTCCTGGATCCTTTTCCTGTATGAAAGGACTTGAATCAGCACACAAAGTCTGCGTACTACTACCAGATGAGTTTGGTAAATACCTCCCCATGTCTTCTGTGAGCCCTGAATAAAATATTTCATTTATCATTCCCGCTTTTTACAATCATTTTCTGGCCAATCCTTAGTCACTTTTTTGACGCCACTATTTAACACTGTCTTTAGTAGCCACAGTGATGCAGTGGTTAGTGTTGTTGCCTCACAGCAAGAGATTCTCTGATTTGATTCTCAGCTGGAGCACCTTCTCTGTGGAGTTTGCATGTCCTCCCTGCAGTCAAGTGAATATTTAAAGACATGCAGTTAGGTGCGCGAGCTTGTGTATGTGTGTACCTTCTGTGAAGGTTAGGTGCTAGGCTGGCAACTCTTCACTGTAAAAACACTATTGTCAATCAATCTGCAGACAGGTGATCTGCTGAGCCGACCCCTAACCGAAAAAGACAAAAGATTCAACTCTGTATTTCTATGCACTTTTATAAGTCTATAAAATGTTCTGACACCCTTCTTGATGGAGTGTGCTCTGTTTTTATCCATGTAGGCCTTTGCCTTCTAGACTACCCTACTTGTTTCCAGCTGTTTTAATTGTTAAATTTCTTAACATTCACCTTCTTTTTGTATTTTATACTTCTAAATATCATTTATTTTTTCCTTACACTCTATACTACAGATCACACTGTTTTTTAATTTTTTTTAGAAGTATCCTATTAGATCATTGCATAGTTCTTGTTGTTCTTGTGATATCAGTCTTGATATATCTTCGTTGTTCTCCACTCGGTCCTCCAGAAATACAGAGCCTTAAGTTTTGATCAAATCACAGCTGCAATTAAACAGCATGTGAGAACTTTCCAGACACATTTTGGGGTTATTATATTTCATTTTCATCATCCACCCATTGTTGTCATACTGACTATATCCTTGGAAAATGTTATAAAGGTTATCCGCCAAGATTCTGTATATAACAGCAAGGCATTCTGGGTAAACTAAATCAAGATATGTCCTCGGATGTGAAGACACTTGCTACAATCATTCCAGGAGCATTGTCTAGTTAAGTGACGTACTCTGAGTCATCATCATCATCATCATAATCATCATCATCAACCCCCTTTTTAAAATTTTCTACATGGGGTCGGGGGTGTCATGTTAATGTCGCCATTTCTTTAGATTCAACGCCACACTCCTGCCTTCTTTGGCACTCGTGCCTGACTGTCACAGACCTTCTCTCACACAATCCATCCACCTCTTTGCTAGATGCCCTTGTTTCTTCTTACCTTCTTAGAGGCAAATGGAGGCTAAGGGTATCACACACTGGAGCACAAGAAGGAAGTGACTCATTAACATCTCATAGTCAGTACTGCATCATCTTGTCTAGTTAATATTAACTTAAAGCCATCTGCTTGCATTATTTAATGGCCATGTATCTTCATAAGGTATATGTCTCACCTGTGGCTTTATTTAGCACAGAAATACAGAAGTCCAAGATGTGAGTCTGGAGCGTTTCTTCCCGGACCTCCACTGAAAATGGGCTCTGTCCCAGTTGGACTTTCCCGGTAAACAAATGTTAAATAGAAAAAATAAAATAAAATAAAATAAATAAATAAATAAATAAATAAAGTCTGTGTACCACTACAGATGCTGAGGTGTGTGGACACCACTGACAGATGCTCCTTTCCATACTTCACCCCTATGATATCATATAAGTCACTTTGCAGGAATATGAATTTTGGATGGGGCCATCCCTTAACAATAAAACATAAAAGCATTTCCCTTTTGTTCCAGAAACATTTACTGTAACAGAGCATGTCATGGGTAATTCCTGACTTCATGCTATTCCTACCTCAATTTCATATAAAAAGCCATCATACTGCCTTTAATTTGATGACAATCTATACTGTTTGGTGAAAGGTCATTCTTCACCATCTACCCATGCTCAGGTTTCAGAATGTCTCCCCAGTTGCAAACACTAATTTAAAAGCTGCTCTTTCTCACATAAGCAGCAGTATTAGCTCTTTGAGCCCCCTCCCAAACAATCGCATACAAAAGCCTCTTTATCTGAACATCAAAACAAAAGAAAATGATAAATGTTTCCATCAGTTTTGCAGAGAGAAAGAAGATAAAAGTGATGAGTTATTTTCATACACTATATCCCAGAAAGAACACTTTGACTGCAGGCACACCTAACAGTAAGTTAATTCTTGCAAGCGATTGTTTGGAGACTGTCCTTTCATTTCCAGTCTCCACTCTGACCCATAAGGCCTCCATTGTTCTTTCCTTCATATTCTCTTGTTCCAATATTTTATACAGATGGTTTCACTTCTTATTTTGTCTGTCCTGCCCCACTTATAACTGTCCTTTCTAGTATACTCACATTTTGGTCATGGTTGTCGATGTCCACTTTACTGGTGCTGATACAATGTCAAGACACTGTTTGCACATCAATGTATTTCTTTCTTTCGAATCTTCTTTCAAGTTACACCATTTTTGCTTTATTTGCACGTTCATTCTCTCTGCCTTTTTTCTGCTAACCATATAACTTGTTTTATAATTTTCACCAGTACTGAGGTTTGCTTCACTAACCAGTCTGATAATTTTTTCACAGATGAGTGCGTGGATGGTTTATTGTACCTTACTCCTTGGTTAGTTTAAATCCTTGAAAATGAAACCTGTAAATCTGTTACCTAGAATCTAGCTTTTTCTTCCTAACAATCATGCCAAAGGCCATTTTAATCATGGCTGATACATAAACTAAGCTTCCAGACAAATTCTTAAATGGGAGGAAAAGTCCCCCCACAACTTCATAACAAGTATTAGTAAAGGCATCAACGTTACAGGGATAAGTTATGAAAAATTTTCTGAAAACCCTCTAGTTCTCAGTATTGACCAAAAACACTTTGATAAGTTGGTAGTGATGGAACGATCATTTGTTTATGCATATGTCCAGTCCTCAATCAAGCTAATCCCTGATGTTTACACTACATGCTCAGGCTTTTTTTGGATGCCATGATGTAATGTATCCTTTCATTGTCAATAACATGGACAAGCAGTACTTCTGACAACATCAGTTTATGATATTGAACTTCCTACCTTCTGAGATCTGAAGGTTCACTCCATGTCCCTGATGGCAAAGCAACCAGCAAGTGTAATTAAAGAAATCTTTGCAATGCATGGAATACTTTGAGCCCAGAAAGCCAAATCCTGAGAACAGCAAAAGTTCAGAAGCGTGAAATTCAAAACCTCGAATACTGAAGGTTTTGAATTTCGCGCTTCTGAATTTCGCTTTGGTTATGTATTCAGGTAAGTGTGTGTTAAGGGTTTTGAGTAGGGGTTGTGGTGTGTGTCAATGTGTTTTGTTGTTGTGATGTGTGTGCGAGGAGAATGTAGCTTGTGTGGTAGTGTTTTGTGTGTGTTTGTATGTAGTGCGACCTCGGAATGAGAACTTTTAATTAGGGGGGTGTGGGGGTGCAGCCCCACACATGGATGGTGCAGGGGGGCTTGCCCTCCTGCTTTCATGTAGTAGAGAGGTTATGTGTGTATGTGGGGAGAATGGTGTGTGCAGTAGTACCACGAAATTCAATCTCTCCGGTGTACGAGATTTTGAATTTCGCGGTTTTGAGTTTTTGTGGTTTTGTGGATTTGGCTTTCTGGGCTCGAAATACTTCAGTATTTTGAGCTTCTGAAGTGAATCCATATATATATATATATATATATATATATATATATATATATATATATATATATGTGTGTGTGTGTGTGTGTGTGTGTGTGTGTGTGTGTGCGTGTGTGTGTGTGTGTGTGTGTGTGTGTGTGCACATTTCAAAATGCAGAAATATCAACACACATATTATATTCAAACTTGCATGGAAATCAGCCTTACTGCATTCACAAGATCAAAACAAAACTAATCAGAAAAGGAAAGAAATAATCTCCTTTTTTAATGGTTAAAAAAAGACTACAAGCTTTTAGCCATAGTTTGCCTAAATTGTATTACTGCTAGGGAAAGGCTTTTTGTAAGGTAATGTGTAGGGTTAGCACCAGGGGCAGGGTTAGAACACATGAGTAATGTAGAAACCCCCTACACTCCACCTTACTCATGTCTGCTACCCCTAACCCTAACTTTGATCCCACATGTACAACACTAAACCTATACCGCACATGCACTGTAACACACACAACACCAAAAACACACACAAAGGTAAATCTATACCCTTCCAAAGCCCTTACTTTAACATTATTCTGCAAACATTTGCACGTACACCATTTATTTATTTATTTTACATTTGTTGACCGTGAGTGTCCGGCTGAGCTATTGCCGTTTTTCAGTGGAGGCCTGGGGAGAAAAGCTCCAAAGATATACAATGCAATAAAAATAGCAATACAGATACATTTTAATAAAAATAGCAACAGAGAATTTTGGTAGTTAAATTTGACTGAGATCATAAGACTGAATTTTCAAAAGACTGTAAAGTCACTTGACTGAAAGCCATAAGACTGAAACCCATAATACTGAATTTCAACATACTAAATTGTAAACTGGATCATATAAAACCAGACTAGGTGGGGGGGCTATGCTTCCCGCACCCCCCAATGAGGGGGGCTGTGCCCTCCACGCACCCCTAACTATATATACTAACTCCAGGATCGCACTACAGTTGGAAAAAGGGCATAGTAGTGGCAGCATGTAGACTACTGTAAGTGAAAGGTATATACCCTTTTCCCCACTGTATTACACAATTTAGTATGTTGAAATTCAGTATTTTAAATGAGTTTCAGTCAAATGAAGTTTCTATCATATGATGGCTCCACACACACACACACATATATATATATATATATATATATATATATATATATATATATATATATATATATTGCGAATGCTTAGAAGAGAGACTTGTTTTTCAGCCTGCCAGTTGCTCGGGTCTATATTAGAACATTAAAGTTTCAAAACTTTGAATGTTCTAATATCGAACCCTATTCAGCAAAAGCTGAAAACATTGAACATACAGAACAGCAAAATTCTTCCTAGGGAAAAAATTTGCTGTTCTAAAACACATACACACAACACAAGCACACCAAACAAACAGCAAGCCACACACATACACCTAAAATCTTACACCTAACCCTACACTAAACTATACACACACCACTAACTATCCACTTAACCCAAATCCTAATCCTAAGGTCCGTCACTATCACACACTCACCTCATCCGTGCCCTAACCCTAACTCACCTACCCGACCTAACCCTCATGTCCACATAATTGCACACTTACCTGACCCGCGCCCTAACCCTAACTCACTTAACCCACCCTAGCCCTCACATCCACACAATCACAGACATACCTAACCCGTGCCCTAACCCTAACTCACTTAACCCGCCCTAACCCTCACGTCCACACAATCGCACACATACCTAACCCACACCCTGACCCTAACGACCCTAACCCACACTCAATCACACACTTACCTGAACCCGACCCGTACCTTTCCACCACAGTGCTGAAAATACCAAAGCAACAGAAATGGACAACCCAATTATTTCCCTAGGAAAAAATTTGTTTTTCTGTTGCTTTGATATTTTCAGCTTTCACTGAATAGGGTTCGATATTAGAACATTTGAAGTTTTGAAACTTTGATGTTCTAATATAGACCCGGTTGCTCTGTGTGAGAGATCGCAGTACATCAAGTTGGGAATTTACTCTTAGCTCACTGTTGTGTGATATCAAATATATATATTGGTAAATATAATTAGCAGGGGGTGTGGGGAGTACAGGCAGGCTTGCCCCTCGGCAGATTTTATTTTTGTGTTTTGATATTTTTAGATTTAATCTAAAAAGATTGCTCATTTTGTATGTGCTTCTTTGAGTATTATCTATATGATGAGACAATTATATGTATATATATATATATATATATATATATATATATATATATATATATAGTGTACTATTCTATCTAGTTAATGGATATATATAGTCTAAAGGTATATGCCCTTTGTTTTCTTTTTTTTTTTTGCAGTAAATGTCAATTGTGGATCGAATATACCTTTAAGTAATTGTTTTACTGGAAGTTGTTTAATATGACTTAGAGGGTTTTGGCACTTATGAGTAAACCTTTGAGTTAGCAGCATGTCTGTCTTTGTCTCTTCATTCTAAAGACATAATGATTTCTCTTTTTTTTGAATTATTAATGTTTGTAACAGAACCTGAGTTTGGAGGCCCTTTTGACATCTTCTTCTTCTTTCGGCTTTTCCCAGTCAGGGGTCACTACAGTGGATCACCTGTCTGCTCATGATTGGCAGTGGAGTTTTATGGTGTCGAGTTGCCAGCCTGACGTCCAACCTTCCACAGAAGGCACACACACACACACACACACACACACACACACACACACACACACACACACACACACACACACACACACACTCATACCTAGGGCCAATTTAGAGTGTCCAATCCACCTACAGCATGTCTTTGGGATGTGGGAGGAAACCGGAGCACCCGGAGGAAACCCACGCAACCACAGGGAGGACATACAGACTCCGCACAGAAGGCACCCCAGCTGAGAATTGAACTGGAGAACCTCTTGCTGTGAGGTGGCAACGCTAACCGCTGCACCACCGTGGCTGCCCTCGGAGGCCCTTTTGACATCTAATTGTAAATTCAAGGAAGAAAAATGTCATTCATGTGGTAAACATGGGTACATAGAACTTGCAGAAATAAGAAAGAAAATAAACATTTTCATAAACCAAGTGTTGAAAGAGTTGAAGGCAAATTTAGTACTTGTTGCTTACACAATGCTCATGCTGCAAAACAGAGCACAAATAATTCAAGGCAAACATTTTCTTTACACATTGTGTGATGTCTAAATGCGTTGAAGGTAATGACATTCCTGGAGGAAAGGAAACTTAAAGGCTTTAATAAGATCTACCCTGTATTCCTTATTGATAACCCGTTATTTTCTCCCTTAAATTGGCAATTCAAAATATTTAACATTAATGTCCATCAGTCTCTGGGCATTACCGGGGCTTTTTTGAGATGAGGTCTAATGTTCATGTACCACCTTGTGGTTGCTGAACAAGGACAATCTCACCATTGTTCTGGGAGTTGATTCTCATATTAGAAAATGGATGTAGTTTGCAACAAATAAAAAATATGAGTGCTAAATGAATCAATTCTCAACCTTTTACCTCTTAAATTAGGTACAAAGCATAAAACTTATAACGATAAAATACGAGTAATAATAATAAACAATAATAATATGGAAAATGACTCTAGATTAGGAACACTTTCTACATGTTGATACTGTTAACTTAGTTTCTAAAAAATGAGATGTCAATCAATGTATTTTCAGAAGTAAAAGAAGTCTGTATCTGTAAATCAGTATCTGCTGATTATAATCTACCAATTTTTGCTCAAAATGTTTTTAGTTTTTAGAGGGCCAAAGCAATAGTTTTAACAAAATTAGGGATCTTCTTAAAATTAGGAATAGTTGAGAGTTATGGTATTGGACCAGGACTTTTATTTAAAAAGCATGAACTATGGGGACAGGTTTCCATGGTCCTTGAATAATTCAATTTTCCACTATAAAAACTTGAGATGTATTTAAAGGGTCTATATTATATATTTGAAGCTTCAAAATTTTGAACCTCATATGTTCAACAACATATGAGGGAAACTTGAAACCTCAAATATATAATAAAAAAGTAAAAAAAAGAAAAAAACTTACCTTAACTCTCTGAGCAGGGTGGCAAGCCCCCTGCACCCCCACACCCCCCTACTTAAATATATCAACTCCGAGACCACACTTCAGTGCAGAAAAGGGAAATTTTCCCATTGCCTTTCACCTTTGAACTTTTCAAAGTTTGATCAGATGGTGTCGAACATATGATATTCGAAATTTGAAACGTTCGGTAATTTAATAGGGACTCTATTTGAATATATAGATTTTTATAATGTATAGTCAGGCAGTTGATTTCAGGATGACTGTGTAAACAGGTAAGTTTCTTTTTTTTTTTTTTTTTTTTTGTGGGTCTGCAGGATATGTCCAGTGGCTTACCCTTCCTGTACCAACTGACCCATTTATTTTTCCATTAAGTTGAGATCCTTTGAGGCCATTCATGTCCCTCTGGAGGTGAGAACTGGGTGTTAGGGAATGGACCTGTCAGTCCTGTGGACTGTCCAGTCCCTAGCACCTCAATAACTTGTACAATGCTGGTCCTGGGAGATGCATGTCTGCTGCTGTATGTCCACAACCACCCAGTTAAGCAGCTTCTCATTACACATATGCACATCCTAAGCTCCTTGTTGTGGATGATGCACCTCCATTCCTGCAGGTGTCACTAATACAAAGAGCTGAGCTAACTCCCCCTAGAAGAGTGAGCTGGCATCAGACACTCTCTGTCATCCTCCTCCACCAAGACCATCCAGCATTATGCTGCTGGGCAAACATGAAGGCTTTATTTGCATCATGGATGGTGTATATCTGTAGATTTGCTCATATAATTGGCTGTTGCTTCCTCTGCTCGCAAGACACTGCTTCTGGCTCTGCTCTTACTTGTACTTTTTATTCCATAACAATAAAACAACTATAACTGTTCTATTCCATAGTCTCTGTGTGTGGTTGTGTGTCAGCTGAATATATATAACAAACAACTAAAATGCTCTGATCACTTTTCTTTTCTTTTCTATCTTTTTACTTTTTTTAGTTTTTTTCTTAGTATGGCTGTAAAACTACCTTTTATGGAGTTGAACTATTTAGTTATTATACCATTTTCGATCACATCCATAATAGTATACAAGAAAAACCTAATAGTATACTTTTATGCTGTGTGAAAGATCTACTGTCAATACTGTTTTAATAAGGAAACTTTTTAACTTTAAACTCTTTGATAACAACTAGATCAGACTTATTCATAAGAAGACTACAACGTTTTGAAAAAATGACATGTGAAGCATTGGTGAAAATGAAGCACATTGGACTCAAAGGAATTATTTGGAAATGTTTATTAAGATTAAGAAAATGAGTAAGGATAAATGAGCTTGTGAAACTATGTCCAAACTCCAATATGTCATAAAAATCATAAAATTTTAATCAAAAGAAAAAGAACTGCTTGTTGTGTACCTGTATTGTAACTTGATGCAATATTTAGGTTCTGTTGCAAGGTGGAAATAACCATGAGTGACAAAAGTTGATGCAGTAGATCTTTACATTGAATGCAGCATTTTTTTGGTTTTTGATTGTGTTTTCACATATTTCCAAAAGAAGTCCTATAATATCAAAATCAAAACAAAAATTATTTTTGACAAATAGCCTAAGAAGTACTTGACTGAGGAGTCCACTTTTTTCAGTGTTTCACTATTTCTTCTATAATTATTTTAATACTATGTGTTTGTATATATATTTGTCCTTATGTATAGTTATATGCTACTCACCGAGCTACTCACTGAGGGAAGGACTAGGAACATTTGTAGAGGAGAATACAGAAAGAGAGATTGAGACTGGATCTTAAGAGATACAGCAATATAGACACAGCACAGCTGGTCTATAACTATAAAAAGTCAAAAAAAATTTAGCACAATCATCATTCATCTTCAGAGAGACGCCCCATGGTACTCTTGGTAAATTTTTTTTTTTCATATTTTTTCAGCCACTTACTACTAGCAGATACACCTTTGATACCAGCATCAGAGCATAGCCCATTACCTAATGAAGAATTGTCTTATGTTTTTTATTTTGTTGATCTTTTTTTTTTATGAGATAATCTCATATATATTGTGAGTTCTGGATACAGGATTTTGTAGAAAAACACTCAGGAAAAAAATGGTTTGCTAGCTTCAAAGAATTCAGGAAGTAAGGGATGTAAATAATCCTCACCTGCTCAGGACTGAATGAGGTAACCATATTTATTCTAACTACTCTTTTATAACATTTATTGACACTTCTTCTATTGACACTTTCTCCAACACCTTCCATTCTTCTATGCCAGTGATCATTTCCATGTGTACCTGGTCAATTATACATCTAACCCATATTTATACTTCTCCTATTTTTCCAGTCAAATTTACCTTAAAAAAGAAATAGTCATTGTGACTGTTTTGCCCTTTTATATCACTGAAAAATGAACAGTCTGTCTTATTGTAGGTATGAATCTCTTACGCTCCACACTGTTCAGTTTTCTTATCACCTCTTGCAGTGACTCCAGAGTTTGAGAACTATGATGCTCTGGCATGGGGATTCTACTTAATAGGGTAGGTCTGTGTTTGGGGTTATTAACTCTCTGTACCAGTTATATTTTAATATCAGTCCAACAGCTAGAGCATTACTTCAGTGCAGCCCAGAACAGAATTTAACAAGTAATGTATGGTCATGCTTGGCTCAGCAGTTTAAAAAATATCAAAGCTGGTGAGTGGCTGTAGTCCTGCATAATCCTCCTGACTAGCAGCATAACCAGCAACACAGCACCAAGTAAGTCTATGGGGGGGAGGGTTGGCATTGTGGTTAAGGTGTTTACCTCATAGACATAAGGTACATAAGGTACAGATTTTTATTCTTACATTTAGGATGGAAAATTTGGCTAGGCTTAAAATGGCTTGCAAGTGCAGATAGCCTAATGTTATGGACAGATAGTCTAATGCTATACTATGAAGCTATAAATTCCAAAAAAAATTAAAATTAAATCGCCATCCTTCCACATTGTATTAAAACAACTAGCAAAAAAAGCATAGTAGCAGGTAAACCACCATCCACATGACTTACTCACCACTAGTATGAGCTGGAAAAATAGGAAAACTGAGCCCCAACACAAAGCATTTAGGGAAATATTGTCTTTTTCACTAATGAGAATGATGGCTACATCAGAAACAAGAATACGGGTCCTAAAATGTGTTGCTTTTTGAAGGAGTCTTTAGTAGCCACATCCTGCAGGACGAAGAATCCCCTGACAAGACTTGTGGGCTGAAAGAGCATCTTGTGGTGTAGCCAATGGATAGAACATGGTTTGACTGAGTTGTTGCAGTGGCTGGTGATGACATGTGCAGGACCCCTTGACATGAGACCCTATTTGAACAAACCATCTTAGTTAAGCTAAGACTGTCCTGGATTCATGCTTTGTTTAGAAAGAACAGCAAAGCAGTTTAGTTTCAATGAGGTTGAGGCAGTGTAACTAGATATTTTTGTTACACAAAAATGAAGTGAAGGCATTAGATGAGAAGTTACTAACTTATTAAATAATAATGCTAAATAGGATGCAGTTCTAAGGGCAGCCGCAGTGGTGCAGCGGTTAGCATTGCCGCCTCACAGCAAGAGGTTCTCCAGTTCGATCCTCAGCTGGGGTGCCTTCTGTGCAGAGTCTGCATGTCCTCCCTCTGGTTGCGTGGGTTTCCTCTGGGTGTTCTGGTTTCCTCCCAAAGACATGCTGTAGGTAGATTGGACACTCTAAATTGGCCTTAGGCATGAGTGTGTGTGCCTGCTGTGGAAGAATGGGCTGGCAACTCGACACCATAAAAACTCCACTGCCAATAATGAGTGGATAGGTGATCCACTGTGGCAACCCCTAACCAGGAAAAAAAGCAAGAAGAAGAAGGATGCATTTCTAAGTTTTCAGCATTTACAGTAATGTAAAACAAATATCCCTGTACTAAAATTATAGTTATGTGGATGATTCATGCATAAAAAGGGAGTGTGATATCTTGTAGAAGAATTCCATATGATATAATATTTTAGCTGCATTAGTCAAGGCTACCACAACATGGAAAATGCATTTCAGAAGTGAGATTTATTTCATGTATATTTGTGTTTGCGAGCCACAGATACCAGAGTGAGACTCTTAATATTGACGCAGCTATTATTACTGCTGTTCTGTAGAACTTCCATTGCTTGCCTTCCATAGGGTCCGCTGATAATGATTTTCTCTATCTAAATTCGATTTCATGCAGCAATTCTTTGTATCGTAATATGCAATCTGCTGTTTGCATTTTGTTTTTTTCTTTCATTTACTGCCTTATTTCTTCTTCACTGAATTCAAATTTAAATTAAGATTCTTTAACCCACTTAAATCCAATCACTGTTAAAATAAAAATAATAAAATCATGCAAAAAAGAAATAAATAATGCAAAGATATCATACTTTGCATTTGTCATGTAGGTTTTCAAAGCCATATACCCAAAGCCCCACATCTTCATGCAGATCTTGAGGCAGTCATCTGCAAAGAGGCTTTCCCTGAATTCCTAAGCCCCAGCAGTGTCAAACACAAAGGTATGATAGACCACATAATCTACAGAATGCACAGGACACACAGTAGAATCCCCCTTTTGTTAGATTGTGTTTGCTTTACTGTGATAACTTAACTTCATAGTGCTTCCATGTTTCTTTTCAAAAGAGAGCACCTCCAATGAACCCAGTACAATTATTTGCTCAAGAACTAATGAAATAAATTAAAATACTGGTAGAAAAGCTTGTAAGCATTAAATCCAAATCTACTAGACACAGATCTATTATCCAAGAATCAGTTAATACCAGTCAGGTAGGGCACAGCTATAATATATAATAACACATCAAAGAACATGATTATGCCCTTCATGTTCACATACCCAAAGTTATTCTTTGAAAAATTATCAGACAGAAATATTGACCGACACTGGTAAGTTGCAAACTATTTCCACTCTGCAGTGCATAAAATGCATTACTCTTTTTCCATTCCATCTTATAACTAATTTGAGATGACACATTTGTTGGCTTCATGCTACTGAATTTAGACATGGCGTTGTCTGCCCTGAGGCCTATATTTTATTTGCCACAAACTGCACTTTTATAATTTAATGTGCAAACAGGTATTCACCTTAGAAAACCTGACTTACAGCTTCTTTATGGGAAATGAGTGACTAACACTTGCAGTCCTGGCCTAAAATTACTTTGTTGCTACCAACCTTGTGCAAGTACTGTCATCACTTTTCTTCTGCTCTTCCTGTTCTGTGTTCTTCCTTATTTAATTTCCCTGTTTATATTATGATGTTCTGTTTCCTGTCTTCTCTGTTTCTGGCTCATTTTTCATACCTCATAGTTTATTTATGTTTACTTATATTTTGGTAACACGTTCTTTGACTTAGATGCAAGCCCATTTTCCATGGAGGATGGGAAGAAAAATGTCACTGTTACAAGCAGTATACATATAAAATATAATGTTAGCATGTCATGCAACAGACAAAATTCATAGCAAATAAGTAGTTTACCTAAGAATAACATTACAGATACAGGTAACTTTGAATTTTTTTTATTTACTTTATTCATTATTAACTGGGTAATGAATTGGCCCACCTCTGACCCTGCTATGACCCACTTCACAAGGGCAAAGTTAAATATGACACAGAAAGAATCTCCACATGATCTTCGCAAATCCCAATAGCTGTAGCAGGGCATAAAAATTGAAATATTCCATACAAGAAAAAAATTAGATGTATTTATTAAGTGTTTTTGCCATAATACTTAGGACTTCTTCAGAACATATATGGTCAATGTAGGGTATCTAATAAACCAGCATGTTTTAATAAGGTAGGAGGAAACCAGAATAAAAGTAGATGGGGATAAAAATGTAAATTCCTCATAGATTCTGTAGGTCAGGATTAATCCCTAGAAACTGTAATGCAAAGTTCCTAACCCTAACAACTCACCACAGGCAGCAAGTTTATCTACTAATTTATACAAAATTAATTACTTCACAACAGACGATATAGTTGCATATTATCTACAAACATGATAATATCTACAGTAACACATAAATGAAGAGATTGCATCCATAATGTAATTGTAATAGGAGGGTTATCATATCATATACTCAAAAAATATTTTAGAAAGAACTCATGCAGAAACTAGTTTAATTTTGATGGTTGGAGCCAGGAAAAGTTTGACACTCAATAGTCTGATTGTATTTTTTTCATTGTTGCCACTTTATGATTGCTCATGGGTAGTTAATTATCTGTAATAATACCAAAGTATTTTCACAGAGTGGACCTTCTCAACTGAGGAACCATGCAGTGATGAAATAAACAGTATGGGTAATTTAGGCAGCTTGTATTGGTGACTACAGAACATGAAACTTTTGGTCTTGAGGTACATTTTGTGACACTCATGCCTCTCAACCTCTTAGAGTAAGAAATCTGGACAAAGCCATAAAAAAGTGGTACAAATAGGGACAATTTTGAAATATTGCTCTTACAGACATAGAAAGCTGATAGAATAACAGATTTTGCATTAGCATGAATTTTCTGAAGGGTTGTTGTTGTGTCTTTCGGCTTTTCCCGGTTAGGGCTCGCCACAGCGGAACTCCGGTCAGAGACTAAAATTAATTCTGCCATGTTTAACAAATGAAGATCAAATGAGTTTTATAATTAAAAGTCAAAAATGATATGTTAATAAAAGAATTTAACATTAATTAATTATGCTGATTACAACAAGCAGGAGTTAGTGTTTATTAGCTTAGCCATGCAAAACACTTTTGATTCCTTTATTGGATATATTTTTAAAGTTCAAGAAATATATAGTTTTCTGATTCTTTTTTATAAAATTATTAAATGTGTTAACTTTAAATTGTATGTAAAATAAGGGTTTTCCTATCATAAGCAATGCATGTAAAGTCTCTGAAATGTTAATTCTGTATTAAACATTTTTTAAATGTTTCGTTTATAATAAATCCTAGTTTAAAAAAGGATGTTCACAATATATCATAATTCCTTTACTGCAGGACTTATAAAAATGCTAATTATGAGAGAATGGAAGACTGGAGGATGTAAAAATATATATTTTAGTTCAAATGCTTAAAGGGAACTACCCTGTTGTCAGCAGATAATTTACTATATTAACAGACTGGACCCTGGAGGCTACAGAATCATACAAAGTTTTAGACAATTTATATGTCTTCTAAAGTGCAAGTTATGACAGAGAAATGTTTACTACAAGTTATTAATTCATTACCATTTTCTCCCCTTTTCTCACTGATGATTTTGCTACCCAGCGACACATAGCCCAGTTCATTGCCTGGTGGTGAGGATCATGCTCAGATCCACCAAGGCAGGAGACTGTGCATAGGGGGCATCACCCAGGCAGAAATCAAAGATGCTTTTGCTCTTGCTGGAATCTTGGCAATGAGAACATTTTGTAGTAGGGCCATAATCCCTCCGTGATGGAGACATGCAGACTTGCATCACTGCATGAACTGCCATTGCTCATCCACAATCCTTCATGTGTGATTTTTCACATGTGGGGCAGGTGTTACCATCACCAGCTTTAGCAGCCACCACATACACTGCTCCCTGTATTGGTCCATGATTTCAATGTCCTGATACCACCATTCTTTGGCACCAGAGTCGCAGTAATAGACAGCTGGGAGTCACCTATCTCCCACCAAGATGGACATTACTGATCCTCCTCATCAGCACCTTCAGCTGTCTGAGCTAAGAATGAAACCTCTGTCATCTGGGCAGTAGTTCGGGGTTTATATCTGTATGCATCCAGTTTGACTACAGCTTATTGAATAATTTAATTCCAATATCATTAAATAGAGAGAGATATCTAATCTGTCTTGTCAGAGCTTTATAAAATTGTATTGATTCATTAATCCTCCATACCGGAATCTTACTGGAAATACATGATTCAGACTAATTATCCAAATTTCCAAATAACCACAAAAAGGACGAACCAAGGCAAACACAACTAACCAGTAGACAAATCCAGAAATGCAAGTGAGAGCTGGAAGACTAGAAAACTTCATTTATTGAGACAGCAAAAACAAGGATTAAACGCTTTCTTAACAAAAACTTCATCAGAGTCAATAAGCTATCCAAGACACCATCCTTATTTTTATTTATTTATTTTTTTATTTTATTCTACTTAGCTGGATATATTTCCATAGAGGTCCAACAGGGAGAAAAAGTAATTAATATTAAACACATTATAAAGATAGACAATTCAAATAGTAAGATGTAAAATGAGGCTAAATAAATACACACATAAAATAAAATAGTAATAAAATAAAAAATAAAATAAAAAAAAAAATATAGAAAATTTTTTTGTTTTTTTTATTTATTTTTTTTATTATTTTTTTATTTATTATTTCAGACTATTATTTTATCAGACATAGTACATGAGATTACAAGGAGAAAGAGAAGCAGAGACAGAGATTTCAGGAATTTAGGAGTAGAGAGTTGGAGAGGGAAAAGGGAAGTTATGAAGCCAGTGTGGTGCAGAGATGAGTTTGTGATTTTTTGTTTGAAGAAAGTTTTGGAAGGAGTGGAAGGAGAGGAAAGACAGGATTACAGGAGTAATCATTTTACTGCTGGAAAAAAAAAAGAAAAAAAAAAACAATATTAGGTTGGGTTTGGTTAATTATTTATTTGTTGTTGGAACGTTGAGAGATCAGGGTTATCGTGTAAATGAATAAATAAGGTTTTTGTGTTTTGGGTTGGTTGTTTTTTTTTTTGTTATTATTAAGAGTTCTGAGTTCCAGCCAGCAGCCTTTTTTTGGTTCAGGTGGTGTGGGGTTTAAATGAGGATCCAGTTGCAAATCGAGCAATATTATGGTAGGAAGTTGCTAGTTTCTTAAGGAAGTCCTTAAATACCCTTTCCACTTAATCACATGACTCGTTACACAAATACCATTGATGCAAAACAATCACTTGTATATTTTTATATTTTTGTTTTTTAGAACAACTTTGGGGTTGTTTTAATAAATTAGTAATGTAATTGTTTTACTTGGTTGAGTAATTATCCAAATTTCTCTGGTAACGATAAGGCCCTTATTTTGAGGTCTATTGGAAAAACAGCTTCATCACCTTTTTGCAAAATATTTACATGGGAATTTTTAAAACATGCTTTTTAAACTTGACACAAAATTGGAAAACAATCAGCAAGAATGATATATGTTATTGGAGATGTGATGAGATAATTAATGCTGACTGGAAATGTATGATTGTAAACTAGCATCAGAATTTTGGGAGACTCCAATCCGTTGCTCAACCCTTATAGATTCACAAACTGAAAATAATAAACTATTTGGTAATATTCATGTTCTAACTCCCATGTGTTAAAAAAGATTAACAGCCATTCATTTGGTGTCTGTCAGCTGTGGTCAGAAAGACAATAACTAGAAACTGGAAAACCTCTTACTGTACTTTTTTTCTCTGAATTGTTGAATCTAACTGCTGTTTTGTATGAAAGAGAAATAAATACAATTTGAGAAATACAAATCTTCAGTGAATCATAAATGTTAGCCAAATTAGCATTATTATTAAATCAGTAAAGATACTCCTTGGTTTATTAGATAATTTAATTTCTGCTTTTACCATCCATCCATCCATCCAGAACCTCCTTTCCCCATTTTTCCATATGGGGTTCAGGTGTCACTCCAGTAGTGACAATCATCTAGAGACAAGGGTTATATCACTGGCGGCTAGCCATTATGTGAAAAATGTACAACCTTAAATCATATGAATATAATGGCACATCATGTAAAAGAATAAAGTCATTATACATATCATTATAGCTAATCTCTTCTTGTTTATTTTAGTTTAGAATTGAGACAGTTAATTACTCCTTAGAAAAATGTTTGCATTGTATTAATTCAAAAACAGTTTTTATTGGAATGAAATAACCTATGATGTTTAAATGATTATTTCAATTAAAAAAATAAAACAAAAATAACTAGATCAGCTTAAGATAAATTAGGCTTTCTATTTTTTTAATAAGGGATTTGCTATGATGGCAGGTCTGAAGTTACAGACTTCACTGTAAATTCCACTTCCATTAGTGGAAGACAACATAAGATTCCCTTCAGAAAGGAAGGGAAATCCTTTCTGATATACTTTTGTTGATTAGAAATATAAATGGAAGAGAATAGGTGGAGCAAAGCAAGCCTAAGAGGTAATGTTTGAAAGGTCTGAACATGCATGAGTGAGTCCTGTGATATGGAGACAAGATGGCTTAAAAGAATCAGCCCAGTAAGGTTAAACACAACTATAGAATATAGCCAACACCTTTAAGATACAATAACAAGGAAAATAATGTCAGCTATCCCCATGTAAGCTGCATGATATCCGTAATACATATTTTCACAAATCTCCCAGAAACATTGCAAACAACTACAAATATTTCTGTAATTCATTCACTAACTTGCTTCATCAGTAATTTATGTAGTAAGCTCAGAGACAACTACAGATATCTCTGTAATATATGTCCTAATAAAATATGCCTGCTTACACTTACGGATTCTAATAGAATCTGTAAAATTTCTAATGAAAAACTAATATAGCCACATTGCCACAGCTAACATTAGCTAACAATGGGTTCAGGACTTATGTGAGGAGCTCAGGTTACACACACACCCAAGGAAAGTGGGCGATAGAAAAGAAGATGTGGGGTATAGGTGAAGAAGAGGGATACGTAATAGGGATGTTGGAATAGGAAAATGTGAGGGAAATTTAGAGGGGCATGGGCAATTGTTTTTGATGGGAATAGCCCCTATTTGTTTTTTTTTTCTTTTTAAGAATAGAAGGAAAGGTAAACACAGAGAAATAGGAGGAAAAAGATATCACGGCAGGTATACCCATAGAACAAATATCAAACCCAAGACAGACAAAGGCTGGAAAAAAACATTAAAGACATTTAAGTTACACAAAGGGCACACAACATATCATGGGCAATGAAACGTTTTCAAGCTGGGTGGAGATGCATGCCAACCATGGTGAAATGCAGAAAAACATATCTACCTATGGACTATCATGTTACGACATGTTGCAACCTGTGTGGCAGTCATACCTGGATTTGTCTGACCAATAGTTGATGTGTGTTGGAGAGCAATGAATAAGGATCAGAGTACATACTGGATAAATAAACACATGTCAAGTAGTCTGTCAGCAGTGCAAGTGTAAGCCAAGCAACACCACAGATGAGCAAATGCAGGTCTAATGCTAGATAACTGCAGAATAGGACAGGACCAAACCTATGACTATGCATGTGAAAGGCAAACAAAGAAAAACACATTGCCAAAGAGAGGTACTGCAGCGAAGCAGCAAAATGGCTACTACATACACAGGTAGGTGTACACAACCCAAACAAATGTATAACAGAATGCATATATGTTACACACATATGCCATGTTAAAGGCAACACACAGGTGTAGATGGGTATGTATGTCTGTCAGCGGATAAATGGAACATACTTGAAATCAAGGTCAATACACATACATACATCAATGACATATAATAATATTTACAAAAATATAACGCTACAGCTTAATAAATATCAGGTTGTGCACATGGATGTCAACAATGTACACTGGTTAACACACAAGTATAATAAGAACAAGGATGTATTGCAAGCAGCAGCCAGTGACTTATGTGCACATGTCCTGCATTGCAAAACGACAGTACATTTAGCACATGTTCATGATGTCAAAACTAATACATAGCAGTGGTCAATAATTGCAACAGAGGCAAAAATATCTGCAAAATATAACAAGGAAATATGTAGGTAGAGGGGAGTTGAACAACCTAGGCCCACATCAGGGAAAAGCAGGACAAGGTAAGTTGACACACTGCAAATGCATGTGTACAGCATACAGGGTGCTGTAGAAGCCAAACCAAAATACATTTGACCAAAATGGAAAATGTATGGCATATGGGCAGATTGGTTGCTGATATCCCCTTAACTGGATATATCTAAAACACACATAGACAGTAATGTGCAATCGTGTAACATCAGCATGTATAGGTAAGCAAGCTAAGCATTTCAAGCACATACACATATACTGTCAAGCAAAAGTTCAATAAACAAATGCAGGTGTATGTCACCTCCCTGCTCGATACTGAGGACAGGACACTCCTGTGAGCATCATTACAGCACATCAGTGGTAAGTCAATGCAGGCTCAAATGTCAAAAGTACAACTGCGCGTCTTTATGGATCCAGCTATGTGCGCACACATGTACAATCAGTTAATGTGTACAACTATTTGTGAAAGGTGTGGAAATTTAAGATACAGTAAACATGGCGTAATGTATTGTTAAATAATAAATTATCTCTAACATTGTATATAGATTAATGCTACATCAGAGTTTGATGCAGTCGGAAAATGAGGACTGCACATAGCTATGATATACCTGTATATGACCCCGTGTGGAATCAGCATTACTAATACATGACACACAACACCACATCATGCCAGTGGGACACCATGACAACTGTCATCCAAAACACATGGGGAATGGCATCTCCTTCTGTTGCACATATATGATATGTCAATACACAGTTCCAAGCCATACAACAGTGGTAGTGATGGACTATGGACAACATAAGTTGTCTGTAATTTGCCCCAGTAAAGCATATTTACAGGCTAATGTTTGAAGCACCAGCTACAGGTTAACTGCCACAATGCACAGACAGCTGATTGTGGAAGGAAAGTGTAATGTGTTAATGTGTGTCATGCAAACATTGAAACAGAAGTAAATGTCACATGACAGTAGCACATAAGCATGTCAGCTAAATGGTATGCATGCACAAGAGTGCATATACAGTCCAATCAATTATATAGCAATCAGCATGTTGGCAGCATAACACAAGAGGAGCACACAGACAATACTTATGGACTCCTCTAAAAGCTCTTGATTGGCTGGAACTTTCCAACCTCATTCTTTATAACCAACTTATAACAACCTACAAACTTCTTCACTGCCCTGACAAAAATCCCTGCTCTACAAAACCTACTTCACCCAAGCACCAAAGCTAGAGTTCTACGATCAAATCAGAAACTCCTACTAGAGGTAACAAAAACCAATAACTTCCACCGGCACTTCCCTCTACAGCAACTCTGTTGCTAAGAAGTGGAACAGTCCCCCTCCAATATCACAACTATAACTAAACTCACACCCTTCAAAAAAGCCATAAAATCCCATCTTCAGCAGCTTTGGTTATGTAACTGCAACACCCCAGACTAATTTCCTACTAGTACCAGTGCATCTCTTTCTATTTCCCACCCACCACTTCTCCTTCCTTACTCTACTTCATGGTATAATTTCTCCTGTTACATCTCTCTGCATCTCCCTCTAAGTGTCATCTTCCTTTCCCATATCTAACTGACTTTATGTACAGCACACCTACCAATACTATCCTTATTTACACCCTTTGAATTATTCCTCTTCCTCTATATGTCTGCAACCTTCCTGCTTACCCTACCTTTAGACCTTACCACCTACTACTCTTTATCAGCCCCTCCACTTTCAGCTCATTATTTCCCTATCTATACCTATCATCTCTCCCCAGAACCCTTTCTATCCAGTCTATCATTTATACATATTTCATCCTACCAGCTATTTTATAATAGGTTCATAGGTTCGTACTAGGCTATTGGCCCTAGGGCCTATACAAGCCTAGCCATAACAATTCCATGGCTATTTCTTCCCACACTATTTACTTCCCTGGACCCCTGTCTAGCAGGGTGACTGACGTGATCCCTGGGGTGAATTTCCTTTCTCCCATCCAATCATCAAGATTCCTTTTGAAGAAGGTCAAAGAAGCACTCTGCTTGACATGTATGGGCAGTCTGTTCCAGAGTCTGGGGAGTCTCTGGGTCAGGAACCTATCCCTCCAGCATGTTTGTTTATTGTGATGACAAGGTTTAGATCCCTGGAGCATGTAGCTCTGAGGGATTGGGATTCCTTTAAGTGTAGCATGTTCAACAGCTCTGGGTTTGAGATGGCCTTGTATGTTAAGCAGAGATCGCCTCTGAGTAGACGATATGCGACAGAGTATAGCTGGAGTTTTTTAAGGTGGTCAGCATAGGGCATCTGCTTTAAGCCTGTAATTCTTTTAGTGAGGTATTTCTGCGTCCTTTCCAGTTGTTGCAGATGTCTTGAGAGGTACATACCAAATGGGGCATTGGATTCTATAATGGGTCTAATGAAGGATGAGTACAGTGGGACAATGACCTCCTTTTTTTTGGATGAAAAGCCCTTAGTGATGAGGTGTGCCACATAGAAGGATTTCCTGACTGTTGTGGTGATGTGGTTATTGAAGGTGAGACCACAGTCCACCTGTGTCCCTAAGTCTCTTATCACACTTTCGGTGTTTAGTGTACTGCCACCTATATGGTAATTCACGGGTACATGTTTTTTCCCAAAGGGGATAACGATACATTTCTTGGCATTGAGATTGAGCCCATGGCTCTGGCACCAAGCATCTGTTTCTGTAAGGCCCTTTTGTAGAGTATCCACATCATTTGGGGATTCAATAATGGCTCCCAGTTTGTAGTCATCTGTGAACTTTGTTAGCCAGAGTCCCCTAGTGTTGGCCTGTATGTCAGAGAAGTAGATGCCAAACAAGAGCTGTCCCAGGACTGAACCCTGAGGTACTCCACTTGTCACTTGTCTGGAGCTGGATTTAGAGTTGGCTACTTTTACAGTGTGGGTTCTGTCAGTAAGCCAGTTGGCAACCCATCGAGTGATGTAGGGATTAATGCCCAGCTTAGTAAGTCTATCTATGATTCCAGAGTGGGGGATGGTGTCAAAGGCCTTGACGAGATCCATATAGGCTGTGTGGACTGTCTTACCCTCGTCCACGGCTCTGGAGACTGATTTGAAGAAATCAATCAGGTTCAGGAGACAAGATCTACCCTTCACAAACCCAAACTGGGTGGGATCCCATGTTTGAAGGTTGCCAATGTCTTTGTTTATAAGTTTCATAATAATACATTCCATGGCCTTGCAGATCAGGCTCGTCATACTGATGGGGCGGTAGTTCCCGGAATACAAGGCGGATTCCCCCCTTGTGAAGTGGGATAACTGTAGCTGTGCGCCACTCGGTGGGCATGAAGCCTGAGGTGAGGCTATGATTAAACATGACACTTAGATGAGTTGCCAGTTCATTTTGTAGTTCATGTAATACACAGCCCGGGATGTCATCTGGTCCCATGGATGCTGTATTCTTAGCTTTGGAGAGGGTGTTTTTTACCTGTGTGGCCATTATTACCGGAATTTGGCAATCTTCCAGTATTGAGATAGGCTGTTTAGGGGGTGAGAGAGGGGTGAAGTTAGCACTGAATTGATCTGCCAGGATATTGACAATATCCTTCGGATCAGTATATTTAATGCCATTCTGTTTTAACTCAGAGAAGATCTGAGCATTGCCATTTAGATTCCTGACATAGTTATAGAATGCCTTGTGGTTGTCTTTGGAATCTTTGGCAATTTTATTTTCATAACTAGTGTTGGAGGATTTTATGGGGGATCTCAGCTTCTTACTGAGGCTGGTAAGGGAGTTTTTTGCATCCTGGGATTTTCCTCTTTTCTTCAACAGTTTCTTCCTTTTGTTGTAAAGTTTGTTTATGGCAGGGGACCACCAGATTGGCTTCCTTTTTTGGAGGAGAACATCTTGGTTCTGTTTGGGATGGCATGATTCATGCATGAGTGGATGTGCTCGTACAGTGCCTTAGTGTAGGATTCAGCAGTCAAACTTTCAGTTCCCGTCTGCATGTGTGTCATGAAGTTTGTCACTTCTGACTTGAGTAGCATGAAGTTGGCTTTGGAGAAGTTTTTTATGGAGGTTTCCTTACTGGGTGGTGGGAGTGGGATGTGGATGTTAAGGGTGATTAGCTTATGGTCAGACCTGACCAACGAGGGGGTGACAATAGGTGTGGAGCATCGATTTCCCATGTTGGCAATGACCAGGTTTAAGACATTGGAGCCCCTGGTGGGACTATGGATTAGTTGATCCAGGGCGTTGGAATTTATGAATTCCAAGAACCATCAGGCAAAGGTGTTGGTACGTGAGTAGTTTTCCCAGTTAATGAGAGGGTAGTTGAAATCACCCAGTATTAGGGTGTTTGGTTGTATCTTAATATTTTCCAGTATGTTTAGAAAGGTGTAGTGAGAATCTTGGGGCATGGTAGGGGATCTGTAGCAAGCTAAAATTTGGATTGCAGTCTTACCTACTGTTAGTTGCACCTGGAGAATTTCAGACGCATTGTGTTGGGCAACTAGCCTGGTGGTGTGAATATCCTTGGTGAATATGGACACTCTTCCACCTTTAGTGTTTCAGTCCTGGTTTGGTGGCTGAAAAGTGTGGTAAGAGTTGTAGCCTGGTATTGCAGGGGTGCTCTCTGGAGCATTGAACCAGGTCTCAGTTACTGCACAGATATCAATGTTCTCCATTTTTAGGAGAGCCTCCAGAGAGTGCATTTTGAGGTTTAGACTTCTAGCATTGAGTAGCATTACCTTTAGAATTTGCATGCTTGTACCTATTACGGTGGTGGTTTTGTCATTTGAACTTTGCCTAAAAAGGCACTATAGGGGTGGAAAGAGCCTTAGCCAGTAACCTGAATCCCAGGGGGACAGGTACAGACCATCTCTGGCAAAGCATCATGGTCCGTCGATCATGTCGTCCCAGGCAGACAGATACTGGATCCCCTTTGAACGACACCAGAAGCTTTGCCAATTGTTGAAGTCAATCATTTTTTCCTTATATTGTGGTGTCATTCTGGGCGAAAGGCAGGATGCTACTCAGGGCTAGGGTCATACTTGCCTGGGCCACATGATCCGAAAGCTCTTCTATGTCTCTTTTCATGTAGACCAGGGAGGTGCATCTCAAGTCATTCACTCCAACATGGACAATGACAGAGACATATTTGTACTTGTTGTGGAGTGACTTGAGTGCATGCCTTATGTGGCGGATCCTGGCACCCGACAGGCAGCTGACTGTAATTTTCTCCTTATTCAGCCTGGTGAGTGGGACATCAGTGTGTCTGACTATAGAGTCACCTATTACTAAAGTATTAGGTACGTTGTCTCGCCTTAGGGGCTATTGCTGGATGGCACACTGATGTTGTGAGCTATGTGACATTTTGGATGTGACTGGTGTTTGTTTGCATTTCAGCTTCAGAGGTCCTTGTTGCTTGAGCATGTTACAGTTAAGGGCCTCCACATATGTGGATTTAATGTTGCTATGTGTGGGTGTTGGTGGTGTGAGTTTAGAAGGGCTATGTGTTGCTTGCTTGAGGTGTAGTGTGGGTGTTAACCTTCTCCTCTTGACTGTCTAGCACAATCATGGGTGGAGAGAGCTTTGCTTTCAGTTTGGCTATGTAAGTGCATCTCTCACAGGTTGTAGTGTTGGATTTTAAGAGGAGAGGGTAGTCTGTGTACATGAGGCAATTGGTGCATTGCCCCAGTATGCCCAGATTCACCAGGTGGACACGAGAAATCACCAGAAGCTGTCCCTTGGACATGTCTGGTTTGGTGCTTTTTTGTAAAGTACAGGAGCTGTTTTCCCTTGCCTTAGCAAGGTACTTTGCAATTATAGGCTGTTTAGTGCCTATGATTAATTTCTCCTTATTAACAAGGAGAATTGAGCGCTTGTATCAGTTTAAGGCTTTCTAGTGCTTTCCAGAAGGTATTAGAGCAAGTGCTAGTCACAGGGATGCTTAAAGGTAAGATGAAAAACATGTTTTATCCTAAACACTGCAGTGTGCACTAGATAAGTTAGATGTGAAAGTAGGTAACTTAAGTTTTACCTATCTAAAAAGTTAAGTTTTAGTGGAGAGTCACTATTTTTAAAACAGCAAGATAGATTGAAAGGGGATGGTCACTTTTGTATTCTGGTACTATGGAATACAGTAGGATGGCCAATGAATTTAAATAGTTGAAGGGAAGTGATTTCACAAAATGATAATTTTGTGCTTACTCACACAAGCCAGTGAAAGTAGAGAGGAAATGAGATATATGGTCAAATTAACATAAGAGACAGGAAACTAGAAAGACAGTGGCATTTAAGAACACAATAGTAAGCGGGTGGATGGGTGGGTGGGGAAACATTTCTGCCTGACTCACAAGAGACAGAGCTGTGGTCTCTTTTGAAGTTTTAATATGCAGTTAAAAGCAGAATACAAGTAAAACACAAGGTAAAGAAAACAAATCACAGTATTCAAAATATAAAAAGGCAATAAAGTAATACAAAATACAACAAATAAAAAGCAAACTAACCTTTCCTTCACAGAAAAGTGTAGCAGAGTCTGGTGAGCTTTTCTAGTAAAGTATATATATCTCAAATACTCTGAAGTATTTTATGTCTAAACTCCTTTTTAAGGTATTATTTTTCAACAGCATTATTAATAGAAAAAGTGCATGGATACTATATATGATTACATGTAATCTAACTGTATATCAACTGTCTAATGTAATATTTTACTGTGTACATGGAGCTTTTCTCCCTGGGCCTCCACTGAAAAATTCCTGGTTAACAAATGTAAAATAAATAAATCAATAAATAAATAAATAAACAAATAAATAAATAAGTGTGTGTGTGTGTGTGTGTGTGTGTGTGTGTGTGTGTGTGTGTGTGTGTGTGTGTGTGTGTATTTCAGTTATGTGTACTAATATGTTTAGCCACAAGATGGCAGTATTTTGGTGGACACATGGTAATATGCTTGATGCAGTTTCCAGCTCCTTGCGCAGGGTGCTTCATGACATTAAAAAAGAAATAAACTTACCTCGGTTTAGACTGCAATCAGACTGAAAACATCTATTTTCTGTGCCCAGAAAAACTTTTCTAACAGAATATCCACGGGTCTCATGCTCTGTCAACTGGTTAATTGCAAAACACTTCCCTCAAGAGCATAGCAGAACTTACTATGACGATGTTGAAAATTTACAGAGGGACTGACACACATCCATAATGGACAGAATTAACTTAATGCCTGCTCCTCAATGTCCTCTTCATAAACATGACATCAGTATTCGTTTGTGAAAACCTGTGCAGGCTTAGGGACACCCACCTTGGTCATTAGCATTGCAATAATGTATGAATGTCCAAATCTAGAGACTGTACTGTCTGCATGTAATGATTCATATGAACAGCCACCAAGTGTCATTGCTAAAATGAGGAGAAAGTGATATGATAATATTGCAGACAACAGGCAAGCCATATGACAAGCATCTCAGCCAGGCAGCATGATAATTGGCTGAATATACATCAATATAATGAATAGAGCAGTAACAAATTTGTTATATGTTCAATCACTGCAGCTTGTAACATGTGACAATGTAATATATGTTGTACTAACAGTATTGTATGAGTACAACTGTATGCATTACCTACCTACAATTATTAGCAATCAGTAGCCTGCAAATTGCAAACGTTCTGATGATGCTTGCGGATTGTGAAATGTTGCAAATATATGTTTATCTGCCCAAGTGTCAGAAAATCTAGGATGCATGTGTGTTGTAACAAAAGCACCCACGGTGTTGTAGACAGATGCAATACTAATGTTGAACTGCAAGGTGTGTTGGTTATGAGGTGCTGCAAAGAAATGTCTGTTTACACAAGTGTCAGTAAACATTCATTATAACTGCATTTTAACAAAAATACCCAAGGTGTTATAGATAAATGCAATATCAATATCAAACCGAACGGCATGCCGCACAGTCTGCAAACAGCAGTGCAAACATATCATAGCAGACACCCATTCATTCTGTAAATAGGCAGGCTATACGCAACTGATCAGTCACTGGAAAACACAACCACATATATAACTGTGCAAAACAATACATTATAAACAGTCAAAGGTTGTATGCAAAACATCCACCTCAAAATATGTGTGACAGATACCCCAACCAAACTGTTATATAGGTTGCGAGTACAATTCAAAAACTGTATGCTGAAACAATGGCTTAATGCTACACGATGGTTAAATATTATTGGATTTCAATCACAGTTATAATATGATAATTTCACTAACCTTACTGATGCATGATAGGTATTCCTGCGTTCTAATCAATATACATGTTTGTGCAAAACTACAGGCCTGTTAACAGGATCAGATGCATTTGATTTCATAAAACAGAAAAAAGCAATCTACATACCTCTGTTCCTCCACTGCTCCTCAAGCCTGTACATCTGCTACATATACAGAGCTTGGTTCCTGGTCTGATCTTCATCACCTGAAAACAGAAATTATGAATAATGTATTCCTCACATAACAGTGATATACATTGCAAAAACAGTTACCAAACAATTTATTCATGGAGAATACTGGATAATCATCATACATTTTATCAGTGTTACATACATCTAAATATAGATTGGATGACAAGAGATTCAAACCCACAACTACAATGTATATAGACACGCTAAACTTGAGAATTACCCACCTAGCTAATTCATCTTGACTGAAAAGCTGTCTTTTGATTGCAGTGAAAAGGCATGTTTTTTTATGACATCACCTGCATGGGGGATGGTCTGCTAATATGGATCCTGGCTTATGATTTCAAAGAATGAACATGTGCCGGTCATGTAGGTAAGGAGTTTAAAAAACTTTATTCATATCAGCACTGTGTTCATAAACATTAACAGTAATGGAGAGCATCCATTCCTCAAACAGTGAGACAGTGTCCTGTATCACAGATCTTCTGTGAACCGAGACATACAAGCTGCTGCACATAAGGGGCACAGTGATGTATGTGAGAGACCATGATACTCCTTGGCAAAGTGCACATCACTAAGCAAATACATACATCTTCCCTGTTCTGCATTTCAACTGTAAGTCTGCCCATCCCACTGCCTCAAAAGGTGAGGATGATAGTGTTCTTACATTAAATTTAATATTTAATGATAAAACAGAACTTGAGAGCACTTTTACAAAGTATATAATACTCACAAAAGCATTGGTCAGACATATAAGAGTCTGTAGCAAGCTTTACTGACCCCTTTTTTAAAATGCTGATGTTAACGGACCATTACAGATTACAAATATGTTTGTAGGAATTTGGCAAATAACTGAGATAATATCAATAAGTGGAATATGCTTCTCTAAAGAAATGCAATGGATGAATTAAACAAAGACAACAGTTTCATATATGTTTCCCCTGTGTGGGTTGGAACCCACACATGGCAAAATATAGGTATACTGGCCTATTTCCTTACAAACCAAGCAAACAGCTGGCAATTGCCCCTCTTACACAAGCAGGTACTGTTCCCCAAGCCCTGTTGTTAGAAAGCTGATGTTAGCAAGGCATTATGGATTATGGCATATTCATAGGAATATGATGACTAACTCAGTTATGTGTAACCATGCACAAGATAAACATTAATATCAATTAATGGAATATGTTTCTCCAAAGAAATGCTACTGGTGAAGTAAACTCAGATAACAGTTGCATATATGTTTCCCCTATGTGGAGTGGAACTCACAGCATGCCAAAATTTAGGAATAGTAGACAGTTTCCTTACAGTCCAAGGTAACAGGCAGCAGGACTTTCATTTTATGTATGGCAGGGGTTTATTCAAATTCCTGCAGAGAACGGATGAATAAGAAAAATACAAACACTTACTGGACAGTTTATTGTAAAGAAGTTAACAGCTATCAACACATAACTGATAACATCTGTGTAACCAGTTGGACAGGCATTCCTTTTTGGTTAAATAAGTGTGACTGTTTACTTTATTAGGAGGAATGAATTAAAGAAGTTATGTATAAGTTTTTATTCTGATGTATAATTGTGCAGTAGGCGATAGTGTGGTACTATAACGAAAAACTCCGAAGTGCGCAGTCATCCATAGCCCAGGTAAGATAGGCATCAGTGATGCATGAGGACAGTGGCTGTGTGAAATTATGTCCTTATATGTTGTAAAACATATCTATAGATACAAAAGCTGTAATTATGGATATTATAAACATTATTAAATACATTAACAGCATAGGACTCAAAACTACACTTAGAAGAACAGCAAATACTACGCCGACTTAATTGTCCCATGATCTAATTGTCACAGCACCTCTGCAATGGTTATAAAACCATCTGCCTGATATATATGTATATATATATATATATATATATATATATATATATATATATATATATATATATATATGGGTCTACTATATTTGGTCGAAAATTATTTCAGGCAGTTCACTTCACCGAAAATGCATTTCACTGAAAACCCATTTGGTCGAATTTCAGTTGGTGAAAATGGAATATAGCCCCTGTCCCACTGCAGTGCGACCCTGGAGTGAGAATATAAAGTAAGTGGAGGTGTGGGGGTACTGCGATATATATTTTTCTTTCACTATGAAACATTCTGCATTACATTCTGTGTTGTTTTTCTTTTTTCATGTTATTATATTGTAGAGGGAGGAATGCATAGCACTGATGTGTGTCCCTTATTGTTTTCCATATAGTGATACAACAGTCTGAGTGTGTATGCATACCTGTGTCACTTGTGCCCTGAGCTGATGATCCCTGTTGTGACACATTTGAATATGTTCATGCTGTATTATGTTATGATTATGATGTTATGTATGATGCTCACTCTGTACATCTAGTAGGCTATTGTCATTAGATGCAATCTGTGGACTCAGGCAACACCTAAAGATCACTGTTTAATCTGTATACTCAGGTATGTATGACTTGTCATGACTCAAAGTTGTGGGTCAGACGCTGACGTGTTGCCTGGGCCTGCACTTGTGGTCATGCCCTACATTGCCTACACCTGTGTTTTTTTGCCCCCTTTGTCCTCCTGCTCCTCCTCTGATACCTGGGAGATGTCATTTTCAGACATCAAGGATTCTTGGGGTAGTTCACTCACACCTGCTGCTGGAAGACTGCCATGTATCCTGGTTAGCATATTGTATAGCATGGCACAAACTGTTATCATCTGTGCTGCCTTCTCGGGTGTGTTTTGCAGTGCATCCCTGGATGTGTTCAGACATCTGAACCAAGCTTTCAGTGCACCAAATAAAGGATCTATGGTGTTTCTAGTTGTTGCATGTGCTGTGTTGTAGGCCTCCTGTGTGGGGTTGGATGGTTCTCTGTATGAGGTCATTAGCCACGGCTCAAGTGAATGGCCATAGTCACCTGTTGTGAGGAATGAAAACACATTTGATCAGAATGGATATTGTTGGGAGGGGTATCCTTGGTTTACATCCTAGCTGTGTTCCTCTACTTACTCAGTAGTAGTCCCTCAACTATTTCACCTTGCTGGAATGCTGCCCTCAGACCACTTTCCCTCCATAGGGCAGCATCATGGACACTTCCAGGGTATGTTGCCATGATGTTTGTTATGCTGCTATCTGCTGTACACACAGCCTGGCAGTTGGTGAATGGCCAGCCCTTTCTGTTTCTGGTCTGCTTCAGGAAGTACTGGTGTCTTGATAGGTATGTGTGTGCAATCTATGGCACTTAGTACATGGGGGAAGTTTGCAGTGTTATAGAAGTGGTGTATTACAGTTCTCTGCTCCATGGGGGTGGATGGAGTGTGTATGCAGTCATCTACCTTGATGCACATTGTTTACAGGAATTTAGGGCTGACAGCTGCATGTAACATTCCCATAGCATCTGCCAGGTATCTCTGGAGTGTCCCATATGCAAGTACACCCAGGCTGAGACACACTTTGGTTTCAAGGGGGATATGATTTCCTCACAGGGTCTATACAGACGTGTGGAGCACACATGTTGTAGACAGTCTGCACCAGTTGTCTGCCTAAGTAGTACCTGTCAATTATTTGCTGATCTGACAAATGTTTAGGTTGAAGCCTTGGTCCTACTCTAGCTGGTGGCCTTCTAGGATACACAGTCACAGCCTCATTTATGACTTGTACCACTGCAGCCTGTTTAGTCACAGCCTCATTTATGACTTGTACCACTGCAGCCTGTTCAGTCGCCGCCTCATTTATGACTTGTACCACTGCAGCCTGTTGCAGTTCACTAACAGCAAGTTGCATTTGTATGTATTTTTTCTTCTTTTGCTATGGATTTTGGCAAACTCCATAGTATTAGCTTTACTTCCTTATGCTCCGTTAAGCATATGCCTAGGATTTCAGGAAACAGAGTTGAAGTGGCAGTTTTAGCATTTAAGTTGCTTTGTGTGCACATTATGTGTTTTGGAATCAGATGGGCATGTGTGCAATCTGTAATTATTCTACTGCCTTCAGCGTGTCTTCTGAAATCATGTCCATCACAAGTATGCTGTTGTATTTCTTCACTGTGTTGCACTGTCCTCAAATAGCTTCTGTGAACATTACTGAATTTGGCTTGTCTTCTTTATTTTCAGTGTATATGCATCTGGTGTTATGACTGCTGACAATTTCAATAGGGAACATCTATAAGATTCTAAGTGGTCAGTGGTTATTTCTCTATGGGCATTCATTTTTTATCTTGGCTAAGAGATTCTGAAGTACTGAAATGTTGTTCCTTTGAGATGCAGCTGGTGTTGTGTAATAGTCAATGGATGCAATGCAGCTAGAAGTGGCCAATATACGAATGTGCAGTGATAGTGATTCCAAATACTACTGGAGTAATTTATCTACCACTTCATCTTGTACATCCAGTCATGTGGAAGAGAAGAAAATGAGGATTGCATGCCTAAACAGAAAAGTAAGTGAACCCCTTTCCAGAAATCATTCAGTGTCTTGGTCTCATCCTGTTTAGGCAAGGAATAATTCTGCTTGGAGGGTCTGATAACAGTTTTACACTGATTCCTTAGTTGCCTGTATAAATTTCCAGAACAGAAGTCAAAGTTTGCTGTAATTATCCCAAACTTTCTCATAAGACATACGTTTCCTTGTCATCCACTGAAGGATGATCCTTAAGGAATGTGAGTTTTTAATCACATTTAATACAGTCTTATTGAATAAAGCTGAAACTTCATCTAATTCAGGGAATGCCTGTAGTAAGAATT
This sequence comes from Protopterus annectens, assembly GCF_019279795.1. Classification (NCBI taxonomy): domain Eukaryota; kingdom Metazoa; phylum Chordata; order Ceratodontiformes; family Protopteridae; genus Protopterus; species Protopterus annectens. The sequence continues at coordinate 1,574,455,991 of NC_056744.1, read as the reverse complement.
GACAGATGGTTGGTATTCAACGTTTGACCATATCAAGATCCGTTTTTGTACATTTGAGTTTGATGGAGTTATGCATTCGTAAAACTTCTATATAATTCCATGCAGAATAAACTGAATGATGGTTGCTAAATGAGTAAGCAGATAACCACAGCTGATATGCTCACCAGATGTGAAACCAAAAGCCAGTCAAGAATACGTTTTGCCAGTTTTTCTGTCTGTCCTTGTGGGGATAGAAATTAGGTGTGCAAACTCATAGCTTGACTACTGTTTTTTTTTTAAGTAAGCACCCTTTTAGCTATTTGCTATTCCACGCACCCAAAATTGTATGTGCAATTCTATTTTCTTTGTTGTGTACTAGGGATGTCTTTTTTAGGCTTATTCTCCTCTTATGCTATATGATTCTAAATTGTGTGTTGTTTAATTTTGCATTTACCTGTTCAGGTGTTTTATTTTTATCTACATTTCTAAAACTTTCTGTGTTTTTTTATGAGCATACTGCTTACTATGTTAACAGCTGTACAGCACATATAAGTAATGGTGTGAGCTATTATTATGTTATATCTTCAAGTCTGTCTTTGATTCTCTTGGTCTACAGTTACTTGGTGACCTTATACAGATAACTTAGGTCAAGGGTCAAGGATCTCATTTCATCCTAGAAAATGACTTCCTTGTGCCTTATTGTTCTTATCTGGCTATAAGTAGACTTCTTACTGAAATATACAGTATATTACTGATTACTGTTGTCAGTTCTTTAATGTGTACTGCTGCCTTTTTTTAAAACTTCATTAATGATGTAATTAGTCTGCTGTTTATTACAGAGGTAGTGATTTCTAACTCTATCAGGACATGTTCTAAAATGCATGTTTTTGTCCAGTATATAACTACCAAGCAAACAGAAAGAAATAAAATAGTCTAAAGGTGATGTAAAAGGATACGTTTTCCTTTAGAAACACAAGCATCTTTCCAGCTCTGTAGGTCAAATGCCTACATTATAGTCCTTGGCCAAAATGTAAGTTTATTAAATGAGATTGCAGTGGTCAGGATTTGCCCTTTTCCTAAGGATAAGCAATATTAAGAGTTGATTATGTCTTGTCTGGTGTACAGGAGAATTTGCTCTCTCCAAAGGGGGATGTGGAGCCTGCTTCCTAAAGAAGCACACATATAGTGAAAAGTAATCACTTTGCTTTTAATTGTCTCACTTTTCAAGAGCTGTGTTTTTGTAAACTGACATGAAGCCACATCACCATTGTCCAGCAGAAAAACAAATATTAATTAAGTTTTAAGGTTACCATTATTCACCATTGTCCAGTACAAAAACAAATATTAGGTTTTAAGGTTCCATTATGTGAGGAGTGATTTGACCACCATGAAGCTCAGGACATCAAGATCAAATAAAAAAAATGTTAAAAGAATAGTGGGTCTTAGATCCTGAATGGCCAAGACCAGCTCTGAGGAGGACAGTTATCAGAGTGCAATGGTAATGCTAAAATATGCTTCAAGAATTCTTAAAATGCATTGAAACTGAACTGGTTTCTTACTATGACATCATTCCTGAGTGTACATTACAGTAGAAGATCAGTGTTTTTGTGGTGGTTGAGGCCTTCATCCATGGCTCCTGATGCTTCAAACTATCAAGAAGGTGTGGTGCATTAAAGGCCAGCTTGCCCTATAGATAGCCAAGGCACCTGTACCCAGTGATGATATATGTCCTACTTTATTCACCTCCCCAGTCTAGGCATCCTGCAAAAGAAGGTAACAGGTAGCACTTTACACCAAGATGGAACCTTCTCACTCACCTGAAGACACAGGTAATTACAATAAGAAAGGTTGGGCCTCTGCATACCTTATACGGAATCACTTATTATCAGTACTGCTCTGAGCATTTGCCAATAAACTGATTGGTAGGGACATTTGGTAATGTATGTGTGGGTGCAGAGGGTATAATCAGAGTTGCATTTGGCTCTCTGGGATTAGCTTTCTAGACCACCACTTAAGTTAGTAAGTATAATATACATTTTAAAAAGGTAGCTGTGAAAGCTAGTAAGATATTGAGGATACACACTGTGAAGAGTCGACTCCAGAGATGCTGAGGTCATCCTTTTGCTGTACAGGTTGTTGAGAACACTGTATCTACAATACCATGTACAGATTTGAAGATTATACTGGCAAAGGAGAATTAGGTAGGTAGAAAATGTACATCACAGACTTACTAAAACTGTGACTGGGTATGGAGGGATGCGATATAAGCACAGACTTGAAAAGTTAGAAATGCTCACATAAGAAGAGAGAAGAAAAGAAGGTGGATAATTTGGATGTATATATTTAATTGTCTGAACATAAGTGGGGGATGTACTGTTGAAGAAGAACAACAAACTGGGGGAGAAGGTGGCATAGATAGTTACTGGGATAAGAATATTTCAAAGACAGACTCTAGGAAATACTACCTCACAAAGTGGGTGACAGTGCCCTGATTCAAAGATGTTAGAGACAATGGCACACCATAATTCATCAGCAGGGTTTAACATTGTGTCCAAGCAAAAGAAAGCTAGGACAACAGTATGGGAATAGCAGCTGTGCGGGTGGGCAGGGGAAGCCAACATGAACAGAGCCAAACTCTACAGACTCTAGAGTTCATGGATCTCCTCTTGTCTCCATCCTAAAGTGTGTGAGAAGGTTGTGAAAACTCTGATAGTGATGGTGGGACACAAACCTCTCTGTATCACACCTTTTACACAAGCACAGATAATTTTAAAACAAATTAGGACCATTTGGCTAGCTTAGCCCACAGCTTTGCATGCCTGATGGCTAAGGTGCAGCTCTTATTTAAGAGGTTTTTTTATACATTTTCTCACATGTCAAAAGAAGTGTTATATGCTTCTCTCTTGTATTCTTGAATTATATTAAAATTTTGTTGCTGTTCTATAGTCAGGAAGTTGGTTTATTCACCCACATGTTAAATAACGCTTCCTTGTTTCACCCTTAAGCCATCTATCTTGTATCTTCCAGTTTAAGTCCATTATTCTATAAGTCTCCTTACCTGAAGGACAGAAATCACCTGACCTATCTGTATTCCTTTAAGGTGCTTAAAAATGTCAGTAATGTGGTACTGAGCTTTTCTAGGATCTCTTTTTAAATGGCTTCCCTCACAGATCATGTACTATCCTTGTTACTATGAACTTTCTGTATCATGCTTATATACATATGCTGATGAGGTTTCAAAAGTGTAGAAGGTACACCAGATAGGGTGCATAATATGGGGATTATGACTGGGAAGCCACTCATAACAAGTTTGCTATGTTTTAAAAAAATGTATTCCAAGGAATTAATTTAGAGAATGAAGCCAGAGAGGTGAATCTTGGAATCCATTTCAAGAACACATAATACAGTGCAGCAACATTCAGTGATCCAGTCATAATTCTTTGTAATACATGGGGACTGTTACCTACACCAACAGATTACGAGTTGAAGTAAAATAAATAAATAAATAAGATTGCTAACTGTTTTATGGTTTGAAAGCTGTAATAGTATCGGAGCTGCCATGCAGACAGCAGTCAAAAATAAAGTGTACCTGTCATCTACCAACAGCTGTAAAAGCTGTTAGGCCCTTCACTCTGCTACAGTTTGTGTGTGCACGTGCATGTGTGTGTGAGCGTGCATGTATGTGTGTGTGTGTGTATATGTGTGTGTGTGTGTGTGTGTGTGTGTGTGTGTGTGTGTGTGTGCATCGCAGTGCAAAATGTGCTGCAGCTTTCAAAGCTGCTAGTTTTCTCTAATGCAGTTTTGCAGTGGCTGCTGCCTGTGGGGCAGTACGAACCTTGATAATAACAAGGTCTGACACACGAACCTCACTACAATAATCTTGTTAGTTATGTTTACTTTTTTCTGACTTCAGAATGTAATCAGCACAATTCATGTATTACAAACTATTTTCTACTAGTGACATCTCTTCCTATGTGTTCCCTGGATTATGCCAGCCTTCTTCTGTGTCCTCATACACTCCTTGCTCATTTCCAAGCCATTTGCTAAAATTATTCCCAATGTCCTTTCCATATTTGCTGTTGCTTGCTTATTTCATTCAGCTATGCACTACTTTTCTGAGTTTCTGCTTCTCAAGTGCATTATTTTGCGTGTTTACACAGAATTTCTAAGTCTCTTTTCATCCACTTTAAGCCTTTTTACATCTCAGCCCTGTTGCATAGCTTCATGACATTATTTTATTAAAGCATTTAAAAGGACTGACTTTATAATGACTGAAATACCCCAATAATTACTATTCCTTTATGCTGTGGAATTTTATTAGGCGCAACTTTGCCCTAGTTTCTAGGCAATGTTTTACCCACACAAATGTTTTATTCCAAGATCCGTTGCTGAAAACTAACAAAGAAATAAATAGTGAATAGCAGAGACTCTATTATTTTCTCAATGACTGGCATAATACTAAAAAAATAATAGCTTTGAACATCCGTCTTGCTCAGAAATGTGCAAAGGGGAATCACAACCACATTCTTCCTGTCATTGGAGCATGTATCCACCTCCTTTATGTTTTTCATTTCATTTCCATCTTATGTGTTTGTAAAATGCTTTTTTCCCCTTTTGGACAGAATAGGCTGTTCCTCATGTGGGGATTGTACCTTTCTGATGACCTTTGTTGGTACTTCTTTAATTGAATTGTTCTCTGTTCTCACTATTCTGTGCTTTCCCATATTTCCTAAATACAGAATTTTTCTTTGCTCCTGCATTTTATGAAAACAATATTGTGTTTCCTTCCTTTTAATTTGCATATTGGCATACAGGATAATTAGTTTTGTTGTATCAGGTCTAACATGTTCCCACTGCCACACCCTCATACTTCATACCCTTTTTGCTGAAACATTTCTAAAGTAGTGCCCCACCGAAGTCAAGAACCCACTGTTTATTTTCAAGGTGATGGTGAATGACACTGGTTTACTTTGATGTACTGTTTCATTTTCTTTCTTGGTTTTTTTTTTTTTTGGGGGGGGGGGCTTCACTTAATAATTTTTGTTTCATTTATTTTGATTCCATGCTTCAGCATTCAGATATTTGATGAAATGGTAGGTACTTGCTCTGGAACTATAGAAATAAAAACTTTAAATGCAGGTGAAGAAAATTCTGCCCTCAGTCAGTTTCCTGATTATTATTATATAAACTGTGTCTCCTGACTAATCAGGGGGCCCATTCTCTCATTTTCCCAATACATTTGCTATATGTTTGTGAATTTCTAAATTGATCAAACTGATTTTAATCTCAGTAGCTCCTCATGGTGGTTGTGTCACTGTATCACGTGTTCACTACTGTCTCAGTGAAAAAAAATGCCCCATCTCATTTTCTGAAAGTTCTCTCCTTAAACTTTTTTATTCCCTTCAAGTGCTTGGACATGGAGGTTTCAGCCATGTTTTCACCTTCATTTGGGGTATACATTTTGTCACATGCATTCATTAGACTCAATATAGTCTAGTAATTTAGATCCATGGTTGTAAAGTCGAAACCTAAGGTATGTCAAAAGCTATCTCATAGGCAGTCTAGACAAATTAATTTGTTACCTACCTACATAGATTTTCATATGTTGAGCCTATCTAAACCACAAAGACCTCGTAACCTAAGATACAAGTACTATCAGCAATCTGCACAGATTCACAAACACATAACACAGACAGCGCTCAGTGAGAAACACACATCTAATAGTCACATTGATTCAATTCAAAAGCCCATAAGGCATACCTTTACACAGTCCAATATCCTAGTAATAGGTAACTCCAAATTGAGACACACCAATGCACCACTCACTAGTCTATGCAAGGAGAGGGTCGCGAACAGTTGCCTATAATGTGCCAGGATTTGCCACATCGCATAGGCACCTAACTCCTTGCACCACAACTACAAATATGATATAGTCATACATCTGGGTGCAAATGATCTGTGATATACTTTCCTAGACTATATGAAGAGAGACATGATGGAGCTCTTGGAATATGTGTCTGAGGTAGGTATGTGCCTAATCTTGAGTGGTATTCTACCATCACCAAGACTGATGCCACAATATCAACAAAATATAATTAACTTTAACTATTGGCTTAGCTTCTGGTGTCATTTTTTTTGGGGGGGGGTATAGCAGTGTGGGTACAGATGCCAGGCAATTCTATCTGCTTTGCCAGGGATGGTCTGCACCTTTATCTCTCCAAGGCTTTCATCTATCAGCCAAAACCTTATCTATTCCCATAATACCTTTTTAGGCAATGTCAGTCTCCTACAGCTTCTAACCTAACTAAAAAGAGTGCAGGCAGTATTAATTCATTAATATCTATGTAGTGTGGAGTACCATACCTCTAACATCTTACACACATCTTGGATTCCTGACAACTTTCTGAAAAATACATGTAAAAAAGCTTAAGATTAACACATTGAACATTAAAAGCTATTAAAACTGTACAAATAGCAATGAGTATATGTGGAAATATTGATTATTTTAATTATTGCTAGCAAATAACTAGCAATATTTCCAGAATAGTGTGATATAAGTCAGCATTTTTTATTTATCTATTTTATTTGACATTTGTTTACCTAGAAAGTCCGACTGGGTCTAAAGTACCCATTTTCAGCAGAGGCCTGGGGAGAAAAGCATCACACTTACTAGATTACAGTTGTTGTTATAATCAGACATATAAGTAAATAAACATTCATACTACTCAGTTTATACATAGGGTAGTTTATTATCAGATATAGAATAATGGATATTATTACATTTATATAAGGGATTAAATGTAGAGCTACCTTGTGCAGGAGCATATATGGTATATTAGCAGAACATACTAACATACTAATAGCAATACTGGAGAAGGATTGTTGTCAAAGGTTGGTCAGTATATTAGAAAGGAGAAAGACAAATGTAGTTGAGAGAAGAGGTGAGCAGAGTGGAAGAGAGCGGTTTAAGTGAGAATTGACCATAGGGGTATAAAAGAAAGAGGGATGCTGAGTAGTCTCAGATGGAAGTTAGGGTGTAGCATGAAAGGAGCGAGGACACTTGAGAAAAAAGGAAGAAATATTAAGAGGAAGAGTGAAGGGTGGATAAATAATAAGGGCAAAGTATAATTTGTGAATATAGTGAGAAGAAGGGTAGAGACAGTAGGGGTGAAAAAGGGGGAGGAGGATTTAGAAAATCAGCGAGGACTGAAGCAGGAGCATATCCAGGCTTTGTTTAGGTATTCTTTTAAAGGAAGATTTGAAGGAAGATGGAATAGATGTTATTCTAGTAATAAGGGGAAGGGAGTTCCAGATTTTAGCTAATTCGGATGGATTGGAAGCAGCTAAGAGTTTTTTTTTTTTTTTTATCTTCGGACCTCATGGTTCTACTGGGGACATATAACTTCACTATATGACTGAGGGCTGGGCATGCTAAATGTTTATGAATGATGTTGTGTGCGGTTAACAGATGCACATAATGGAGACAGGAAGTTCAAGCCATTGCAGTGTAGGTGGCGGTTTACAATGATGTGCGCTGGTATTTGTGCTAGTGACTAACTTGGAAACTTTGTTGCAGCGGGTTTCTAGTCTAGAACATAAGGAAGATTGTAAGTTAGTGAAAATTGCAACCCCATATAGAAGGGAGGGCAGGAGGTAAGATTTGGCAAGTGCAACCTATTCAGCATACCTAGTTTCAAACATAAATATCCAACATTTTCAATGAATTCCAACAATGGTGTTTTACATCACACAGCTCAATAAAATGTAGGTCTCTTAGTTATAAAAATATGAACATAAATATGAAAATATGAATAATAAGTTGGCAAACAAGGACTAATTTCTCCACTACAGGGCATCCTAGACCAACAATATTAGTGTCATTTTGTTAATAATTTATTGCCCTTTGTAATACTGTGTATTACTAGCTTGTAAGTAGAAGCCAGACCCAAAAAACATTCTGGATGCCATAAGGAGGTATGGTTATGAACTGGAGGTAGACAAAATGGCGTTTTAGTCTTGATTGAGTTAAGGTATTCCTGCTCACTACTAACAGCCTAAACTAAAACTCCACACCATGCAGGCACTAATTACCTGGAAAACATTGATACACACATTGTCATAGAGACCTGGTTCAAGGCCAGTGAAAGCATCCCATCAGCACATGACTTCAATCCCTATCACTGTACAGCCTCACTGCATTAGATGAATGCACTAAAGGTGGTGATGCCTCTATATTTGTAAAAAAAAAAACCCTCTCGCCTCCAGAATTGTTAGATAAGATAATGATCAGGAATTCCTCCATATCCAATTTACAATGAATAAAACCCCTTATCATAGCATAGCTAACTGCAGGGCTCCTTCTATATCCCTCTTAGCCCATAACTCTTACATATCCAGAATGGAGTCCCTGTATATAAATCCAAACACTATTCTTCTTGGAGACTTCAAATTATCCCTCCATAAACTGAGAGATATACATCCTCAAACATGAATGCCCAGAAATTTCTGAGCTTCATCAATACAAACTCCATATCCCAACCAGAGGTGATAAAATCCTGGACTTTGTCCTTACCAACACGGGGCAGCTCTGCTCCCCACCAACTGTAACCTCTTACCTGGTGAAATTGAACAAAACGTCAGTCACATTCACCTTAAGACTGAAGTCTAATAGCTCAGTATTCAGAGACTATGCAAAGGATAATTTACTAAAACTGAGGGGTGACCTGACAAATTAAAAAAAGCCCCTCCACCTCAACAACTCCACTGTTTATGCTGAATCCTTTACGACCAAGCTGTATACACATGTAGGTAGCTGCACAGGCACATCTGCCCCCCCCCCCCAGAAATAAATACAAAGCTGAAGTCAAAACTAAACCCTTATAGTGGAACCCTAATATAAACAGGTTCTATAATAAAAGGGAAAAAAAAATCATTGCTTGGAAAAATAAATCTAACTCTCAAGATTTCAAAATTGCTCTTGCTAAACAAAGAATTCTGGATTCTGATAAACCAAATAGAGATATGTAGTTAAATACCCACCCAGGTGAAAGATAACTATAAAGACTTCTTTACCTATGTTAGAAGCCTTATAAACAATGTGCAGCACTGCGCAAAGCTAACAGTAAATTAAATCACCCAGACCATTTAGCCAATCAACTGGCTGACAAATTCAGCTCTAGCCTCAACCCCCACTGCTTCCCCTCCAATATACTCAGACCAAATACCTGCATTTACACCACCTGAAATTTCCCAAGAACAAGTTCTCAAGGCACTACCTAAGACCTACACCTAGGGACTGGATAACATATCAGACTGCCTACTAGTAAGCCAGAAACATGACTTGTCAGACCCCTTACATAAGTTATTCAATATCAACCTTAAAACAAGCTTTGTGCCAAATGAATGAAGGGCTGCAACAGTCAATCTCTTGCACAGAGGTGAGACTTCACTGGACCCAGGTTATTATGGACCCATACTCCTGACCAGTCTCATCTGTAAGGCTATGGAAGGAATCATTAAGGAACTAATACATATAGATATAGGTGACCTACAAACTCCTGACTCAACCCCATACAGATTTGTTAAGGTCAAGTCTTGTCTAGTTAACCTTGTCATTTTCTCCTAAAAAGACACTGAGGCAATAGATGAGAGCAATCCTTGCCCACTACAAATCTGGTCCTTGCAAACCTGTTCTACACCATCCTACACTCAGACATTGTAGACAAATTCTCCCAGCTAAATGTAAAACTCTGTGTAACTCTTTAGATAGTAAACTGGCTCACAAATAGAACCTAGGAAGCAAGGGTGGTTGGTTCTACTTCCTCCAAAAGACATGTCACTAGCAGGGTTCCTCAGGGTTCAGCTCTTGGATCTCTCCTCTTTGTCATTCACTTCTTGGAGGTCAAAGCTGATGTTAAGGTCTTGTGGCTGACCAAGTTTGCAGATGACTGTAAGCTGGATGCTACTGCAAACACCCCTGAGGACCCCAGGATCCTACAATATGGCCTGTCCCAAACAAATAGTTGGTGTCAAAACCATGGACTAAAACTTAATGCCAAGAAATGTATATTCATATCCTTCAGCAAGCATGACTCTCCTTGTAGCTACCACATTGACAACACCCCTCTGAAAACTGATCTTGTAGTTAGAGATCTGTGAACTTATGTGGACAATGAACTGTCCTTTAATCACCACATATCCACTGCTGTAAGGAAGTCTTTTTTCATCACACAGCTTAAATCTAAAGGTATAGCATCTAGCTATAGGGATGTAATTATTCCATGGTACTCAGCAGTCCTTCGGCTGATCATTGACTATGACGCCCCTTTCAGTATGTCGCTGTCCAAGTACTTGTCACAACAGGAACCACCACCATCACACTTTCTTATTAAAAAAAGCAAGGGCCGAAATAATACAAACTATGAAGATCATATAAAAGCCTTGTTTCTTTTTTCATCATACAGACTTTTGAGAGGTGATCTCTGCCTCGTTTACATATAGAACATCAACAGACCTTATTCTATTATATTTATTACACATTCGCAAATCCAGTGGTATCAAAAACACCAGCTCAAGGCACCTAAATCATTTTTTGTAAAATTAACAAGGCATGCTTGAATGATAGGTATGTATGTATTACAGAGACTACTACTTCTATGGAACTGACTTCCACTCCACATAAAGCAGATTACTCTCCTTACACTATTGAAATGTAATTTGGATGAATGGATAGGTAACCACAAATTCACCCTGGGTATATCACCGCTGTCCCTGATGGATAGGTGGAAACATGTAATTACCGCAACACATACTGGTTTGGTCAACCTTTGGACATTCATATTGCAAAATACAAGAGCATTAAACTACGTTGGGAGTGTAAGGCTAGGCTTCTTAAGATTCTCACAAATCAATAGCCTAAGAAATACCTCTGAACCCATAAACCCATGAATCATTTTAGCCTTTAGTTTAGTGCTATGTGATCTAAGAATGGGGAATCTGGGAATCTGTGTCTCAGTAGACCATTCCTTTCAAAATAGATAATATATTAAAAATCTTTATTTATTCAGTGAATGGTTTCTGATAAAAGAAAGGGACAGAATGACAGAGAGAGAGAGAGAGAGAGAGAGAGAGAGAGAGAGAGACAGAGACAGAGACAGAGATGGAGAGAGATATATGGCAGAATAATATAGTTTACCCCCCGCCAAGCTATTGATCCTCATAATATTGCTGAATTGCTTGTTTTATGCCAGTACCACAATACATATTTAGCTATGGAAGGATTCAGTTGTAAATCCTTTGGAGTAGTGTATGTTATTGGGTGTGGATGTCAGAATAAAAAGTGGTATATTAGTCAAACTAAACTTAAGGTTAAGGTTAGGATTATGGAGCATCTGGATGATATAAGGAAATGTAATATGGATAGCCCTGTTGCTGAACACTCCTCTATTGTACATGGGGATTCTAATGAAAGTTTCTTTTTCAGTGTTTTGGCTTGCCCCACCCACTTAGAGTGGATAATTTTAAGCAAGAATTAGATACGTGAGAGTAGGATGATTTTAAATTGTAGAACAATATTCCTTAGTGGTTTGAATTTGGATGTCAATTTAGTTATTTAGACTGAAAATGAGAAATAGAATAATAAAAACTAATAAAATGATAAGTGAAATTAAATACAAGAAATTTTAAAAAAAAATATGTATGTATATGAATGAATTTTGGAAGAGTTTTTGGAATTTTGTATTCAAGGAAGAAATGTGTCTTTAAATGATTTATTAATTAGTTGTTTAATTATGAGATTGTTTAATAAAGTTGTTTAATGACCCTACTGGGGTTTGTATGCATGTGACCACGTTGTGAGGGTGAATTATTCCTAGAAGGCGAACAGTCAAGGTACCAGAATTCATATTAAAAGGTGGTTTTCTGCATATTTGTGTTGTGGCCGTTATTTATTTATTTGTTTATTTTGAGAGTTTTTTCTTTGATATTTTCGTGTTTAAGACTGGCTTATTTTATGCCAGTAACACAAAACGTGGTACTTGTTTACTTTATGCCAGTACCACAATACGTGGTGCTGGTTTACTTTATGTGAGTACCACGTATTATGTTAAATATCATTATTTACTGAGTAAAGGGACTGAGGAATGCCTTAGGCTATGGAATCAGTTTTTACTAGTAAGTACACAGTGGCAGTGCAACCAAGCCTCACTTGTAATAGTTCAGCATAGTTCTAATAATTAATGTTCAGACGGTCTGTCTCTGCTCAGGAATCTACTGATTCTGCTCCTAGTAGTAAGATGTATTGTAGTGCACTGATTTTTCTTCACTTTTTTAACATCATGGCACCTCACTGCAAATAGTCTTCAAGCAATGAATGCTATATAGTCTGATTGTTGCTTTCCAGCAGTGCCAAGTTAACTTGTCTGAAATAGTCCTCTATAATATTAACACAAACAAACAAACTTAAAAAAAAGTAGCCAGTAGAGTTTCAGTGAAAGCGTTCAACAGCTTCAACTTCTACAGCTTCCTAGAGCCACTTTCTTTGAACTGTCATGTCTCTCTCATGTATGTTGTTCAGGGAACATTATCGTGGCCATGTTTCACCTATCACACCTGCTCTGATCTTGTCTGGCACACTGATATTTAAATGGTTCATGCCCGTAAGTTAGCAGTAGAATATTAGCTGCAGCTACAGGAATGGGAAAAGGACCAGGGTGTCCTACAGCTTTAGTGAGATTTATGTACTTACACAAACATTCATCTGGATCTGGTGGCAGCCATGCTATTTTTAGGTGTGGTCCCACACTCATCATCCTAGGAGTACACACGTTCCGTGGGTAATCTTTCATGTTGGGAATAACTCTACATATGTCAGCTCCAGTATGCAGAGGCACACATACCTGACAGTAACCCAACCGATCTTGGATTGATTAGCTACCTGAGTGTAGAAGAAGTTGATGAGGGAGGATGGGAATGAATTCTACATTGGTAGAGGACATTTAGACTGCTGTAGTGCTAACCCCTATGGGAGACTGGGGTATACTGCAGATTATCCAGGGGTGTGTACCTGTCCATTTAAATCAGGCATATCTGTAGTAGCCTTTAGAGTAACAGTGTGTGTAATAAACTCTGCTATGCCATGAATGTACATGTCTGCCATCAGTGGGAGGGGTTAAGGACTTACTGCAAAAACTCTGAACCTGCTACATATGACAGCACTTTCTGATGCACATCTATTAAACGCACTTCAGCCAAAGTGTGAGTTACCACAGAGGTATTTCTCTTTAGATGGTAGACATCTTCCGTTGAGTGATATGTTGTGCTTCCCGAAGTAATGGGGGAACAAATGGGTCAGTGGGTCAGTAAAGGTTCGATGGCCATGCAGGTGTAGGAGAAACAAATAATAACTCTGGATATGGGCTGGTACTGCTGAGCAAGGCATCTATCTTGTAGCCAGTTAGGATCACATCAGGTCTGCAATTAGTGTCAGATTGTGGGTGTGGTTGAAGAGACTGTAGGCCTTGTTTTTACTTGCAGAGAGGACATGTTGTGCTAACTGTATGAAACTGGCACAGGCTGATGGATGTACTGCTTCAGTGAAATGTATGATATCTATGTATCCTGTTGGCGCATGCAGACCCTGTGCCCCTGTCCATAACTGACAGTTTTACACCTCTCCATTCAGTTACTATTACATGAGCAGCAGCTCAAAGAAATGATGAATTCTCAGCTCGTAGTTCACCCCTCCCTTCTCAGCCAGTACTCAGAGTAACTGTAACACACAGTCTTCCAAGAAGCAGAAGGATACTTTTGGTGGTGATGGGAGGTCACATTAATAGTGACCTGGAAAGGATCAGCTCAATTATGGGGTTTAGCTGTGTTGTTGTTGTTGATCCATGGAGTGTGGGGCATGAAGAGACATTTAAAACACAATACTTCTCAAATGCCACTATCAGGAGATGACATCAAAGTGGTAAACAGTGACTCATTTATGCTAGGAGAGAAGCATCTGCTGTATCCTCTGAAATGTTTATCTAGCAACCTTTATATCCTACACATATGATTAGTAAATGTAGATATTAATATACATATGATGGTAACATGAAAAAGCTGGCAAAAGCAGATCTATTTATCCCTTATTGACCAGGGTAGTCCCACTAGAATAGTACCTCTTTTCAGGGGAGACCCCAAGGTGATATTCATACTACTACTACTATGGGAAATTTGGCAGGATATTAGAGAACTTCCCTTTGTTCTTCGTTGTTGTGAGTGGGACACATTTTGGAGGAGCACTTCCTGTTTCCATTCCAGGTATAGAGGTGGCCAGGAGAAACAGGGAGGCAGATGAAGAGAAAAGAAGATGATGGAGTGGTGAAAGAAATGAAGGAGAAAGCAAACATCGAGACCTGAGGATGTGTGCAGGATTCTGAGGAAATGTTTCAAAGAAACCACTTTGATGGAGATCAGTCAGCAAATAAAAGATGTATAATTGCAACCCTCCAGTCAAGATGGTTGTGGGATGGTTTACTTAACGAAATAGTGGTGCTGAGTGAGCCAGATAATGAGAAGATGTTTCCTGGGGGGACATTATGGAAAAAATACAAAAGGAGGATGCAGAGCCAATCCTGAAGATTACTGGTGACATGGAAAGGAAAACATAAGCAGAGAAAGTAAAAGAAGGCAAAAGTGAAGTAGCAGAAAGGGACTGGTGGCTGGGATTGTAATACTGCATTAAAAATAAAAAGAGAAAAAATATTCATATACCAAGCATGATAAATGTGGAGGGGAATAGGGCTCTTGTAAAACACTGGGGACAACCCAAAACATGTTTTTTGTGCAAAAGAAGGACATTTGATAAGTGACTGTGACAAAGGAAATGTTATATTTGTGGGGAACTGGGACATGATGCAAAAAATGTGAATTGAAATGTTATAAATGTAACAAAACTGAACATTGATGAATGGATTGGAAAAATGAAAATAAGAGTCAGGAAAAATAAAATGAAAGAAAAGAAAATGAACAAAGAGAAGACATTTTAGAAGTAGTAGAAATAGAAAGAAATAGATGAGAAAAAATAATAAAGAGGACATAGAATAAGGTTCCGAAGTAAGTGATGAAGGAGACATAAATTGGGAAGTAGTAAAAGGAAACCAAAAAGAATTGTATTGGTAAAAGGGCAAAAGACAGAAAAAGGAAATTTAAATGGATGAGTTCAATAGAAAAAAGAAATTAATGGATGAAAAAGAATATATAGAACTAAAGACTGGGGCTTGGCATAATGGTTAAAGTGTTTGACTCTCAGATGCAAGATGCAGTGTTTGATTCGCACCTTTAGGAAGCAAATTGCTTAGTCTTAGAACAGCTTGTTAAGAAGGGAAGCTTAGTAAGTAGCTATGCATTTTTGTAACCACAAATATAAGGAAAAGGTAAATGAAAATTTTAGAGTGCTTTCTGCAAACGTGAATAGTATTAAGACTATAGTAGGGATAACAGGAATGTTGGAGTGGTGCAATATATGTGGTGTAGATGTAATTATATTAGAAGACATGAAGAAAGATTACAAACAGAGTAACTATGGGGAGGAAAGATAACCTTGAATTCGGGAAATAAGAGATGTTCTGGAATACTGTATTCTGTAGGTGTAGTAGCAAAAACGGGAAGATTAACCATTGTAGATTTCAAATGGAAAGAACAAATATGTAGAATTATAAGTTTATATGCTTATACTGGTTGTAAAGAAAAGCAAAGCATATTTAATCAGATTTTAGACTTTGTGGTGATAAATATGAATATTATAATAACAGAAGATTTTAATTGTGATTTAAGAGGCAAACATAAAAAGGAATGAAATGATATAAGAAAAATGTTAGAAGTTATAAGATCTGGTAAGTTAAAAATTTCGACAAAAATTCATGGACTTACAAAAGGGATATGTATAGAACTAAAATAGATTATTTTATAGTATCAGAAGGTTTAGTTATAGGAGAAGGGGATGTAGTTGAAACCGTATTTCCTGATCGTATTGCAATATGGCTAGAGATAAAGGAAAACAAAGAATATATAAAAATAGGCAAAGGAATAAAAAGGATAAGTGAGAAAGCATGGAAAGAAGAAGAGATTATTATGAGAACATCTGATAAAAATTGGCCTGAATGGTGGATGACATATAATGAAAAATATAAAAAAAATGTTCTTTGCAGTGGCAAGTTGATGTGAAAAAAGTAGAGAAAGATGAATATAACAGAACATACAATGATGCATTGGAAGATTTAGAACATAATTTTAGTAAATACTTGACAAAGAAAAATAATTATATGAAAGAAATCAAGAAAAAGTGCAAGAACTGTTATATAAGCAAAGATATTTTTTACAAGAAAAAAGAGAAGCATCAACTCACTTAAGCAGATTTGTAAAGGAAGTTGGTAGTGTAATGAGAGAAATGAACTGAGGAAAAGATTATGAATAGTGTAGCACAATATGTACAAGAAATGTTTAAAGAAAAAATAAGGTAGTGAAAAAGGGTCTATATTACATCACCGAACACTCAAAAAAGCGAATGATGATTAATCGACTCCATTTAAGCGAAAGCTTACAATGTTGAAACCTCAGACCTTCAGACCTAAAAGGTCTGAAGAAGCCCATGAGGGTGAACGCGCTAACCTGGAATTCCATTAAACCTTGGATTTTATACTACATGCTTGAACTATTACTTATAGTGCTATTAGTTTTCTCTGTGTATGGTCCGATCACTGTGGAGTGCTCTGGTGCTGTTTCTTTGTTTTAAACTTAATTGGTATAGTTATCAGAGCATTTACCCCTACTTCACTCGTTTTATTTGATTTAAAAAAATCTATTTTTATTTGTTTATTGGAAAATTTGGGCATGTCATCTGCTGAGCTTTGTATTATCTGACCTCCTATTAAATTTATTATTTATTCCTTTAGTTAACTGGGATAATCTAACTGGGCAACTTGCCCTTTGTCATCACAGTTCCAAGTAGGAAAAACTCTATAGAAATCTTAATATAATCGAAATATGTTTGGTTTGATGAAATCAAGGTAAACCATTGCAGAACAGGATGGGCCGGATTCTGTAAAGCTCCATGATTTTGACGCATTATGCCAATATCAGTGCTAAACTTGCTGATAATGATGTGATATGTAAATATACCACAATAAACTCAGTATACCTCAGTGCACAATGGAGTATTGCAGCGTCAATGGCGCACTAAAGAAACCTGCAAGTAATCTGTAAGTAATGAGGAACTGCTGTCAAAGCACATTGTGCATTAACAATGTTATGGAAAGATTATCACAGTTCAAGCATCCTGACAGTCTTACATACATATCTATAATAGAATCTGTCCAGGAAGCTTAAGGACAACTAAGGAATATAAATGCCGACTATCCCAATGTAAGTTGCATGGTATGTATAATACTTCTTTTCAGAAATCTATCCTAAATCATTACTGACAACTATGGATATTTCTGTAATTAATTTACTAACAAAATATACTTGCTTTAAAGCTCCATGCCCTTTGTAATACATATGATTATCAATCTGTCCAGTAAGCTCAGAGATAACTATGGACATCTCTGTAAGTCATGTACTAATAAAACTATAACTGCTTGCACTTACGGATTCTGACAGAATCCATAACATTTCTAATACAAAAATTAATAAAGGTGAAAGGGAAATCATGGCCACATCACCACAGCTAACATTACACAACAATGGATTTTGGACTTGTGCATGGATCACAAGTAATGGACACACCCAACGAAAGGGGGAGATAGAAAAGAAGATGTGGGGTATGGTTGACGAAGAGGGACACACAAGAGGGATGTTGGAATAGGAAAATTTGAGGGACAGTCAGAGGGCATGGGCAATTTTTTTTTTTTGTTTTGTAGGAATGGGCTCTATTTTTTTTTTTTAAAGATTAGAAGGAAAGGTAAACATAGGAAAAGAGGAGGAGAAGGACATCACAACAGGTATACCAACAGAACAAATATCACAACACATGACAAAGGTTGGATAAAAACAATAAGGACAGGTAGGTTTCACAGACAGCACACTACACAACAGGGAAAATGGAAAGTTGGCAAACAAGGTGGGGAAGCATGCCAGTCATGGTGAAATGCAGAAAATCATATCTACCTGTATCTATCATGTTACAACGTGTTGCAAACTGTGTGGCCATCATACCTGGATGTGTATGACCAATGGTAAATGAGTGTTGGAGGGCAATAAATAAGGATCACAGTCCAAACTGGATAAATAAACACATATCCAAGTAGTCTGTCAACAGTGCGAGTGTTTTTTAGACGATGTGTTTATTTTGTTCAAAGGAGACCAACAGCTTGTTCAAGGATTTATTGATTACATCAACCACACAACAAACTTCCTTAGATTCACACATCATGCCTCAGGAGAAGAAATTGATTATTTAGATGTGAAACTCATTAAAGATAGAACAAATTCTAAATTTCAGTCAAAAATATTCAGGAAAGAAACATATGTTAATTCTTTCCTACACTACACGAGCTCCCACCCTTATAAACAAAAGAGGGCAATTGTCAAAGGACAATTAGTGAGAGCCGTAAAAATGTGCAGTGATCTGAACGATTTTTTAGCTGAGTGTTCTTCATTAAAAACGATGTTTATTAATAGGGGCTACCCAGAGATACTTGTTGATGAGCTTATTGGGGAAATAAAAAGCAAGAGATGTGTTGGGTTTTATAAACCTTTGTTGTATGGTGATGTTTTGACCATTACTAATATACCCACTAGTATGGCAGATACGAGTATTTCTGAAAATGTTGTGATAAAAGATAATTTTACATCGTCATCTTTGAGTTTCATTACTATATATAATAGTGACTCTAAATTAATTTCAGAAATTATTCAAAAAAACTGGTCCTTCATTTCCAATAACCCTTTTTTGGGGGAGAAATTGGGGGAAAAACCTTGCATAGTTTACAAGAGGGGAACAAACATCAAAGAGTTATTACAGTTTGATGCTGGGTTAAAACAGTTTGGTAGATTAAAAGGTTCATTACCTTGTGGACTGTGCAAATGGTGCAAGACCATTCGCACCGGGAATTCCTTTTGTATAAGGGGTATGAAATTCAATATTAACTTTAAGATTAACTGTGAAACTAAGTCAGTTGTTTATGTAGCACTTTGTGTCTGTTGTCCTAGTTTTTATGTCGGTAAAACCGACAGAAAATTTAGAGAACGGATATACCAACACCACTATGCAATAAAAAATTCTAAAAATGAAAACACCCTAGCTAAACATATAATGAAAAATCTGGGGCACAGTTTCCAATTTATGGGCATTGACAATATAATGCCATCTATTAGAGGCGGACCCACATCTCTGCTATTGGAAA
This sequence comes from Protopterus annectens, assembly GCF_019279795.1. Classification (NCBI taxonomy): domain Eukaryota; kingdom Metazoa; phylum Chordata; order Ceratodontiformes; family Protopteridae; genus Protopterus; species Protopterus annectens. Next base: position 1,574,436,621 of record NC_056744.1, on the reverse strand, counting down.
ATCGAGAATTGGAGTGGCAACTCAGATTAGATGCTTTCAACCCTCCGGGTTTGAATGAGGCCTGTAATATTGCCCCTGTTCTGAAATATAGAGCATATCTCAGACAGTAACTTTTTAATTTTTATTAATCCTTATTAAGATTGAATTTTTATTAAGCATATATATATATATATAAAAATAAGTCATTGTAAAGTTACCCAATTGACAATTGTATACAAACAGGTCAATATATTTGTAAATAAATAAAATAATTAAAACATTTTTAAATATAAATTATAGTTTTTCAATACAAACGAAATCTTTTATCTATATGCACCTTAGGTATCAATTCCATTTTAATTTTATCCTATCCATCCTATTTCGACTCTGTTTACGTTCCTATAATAGGAGTCTTATGTAAAACTACTAAAAAGGTGTACTTTGTATTTTTTAGAATACACAGCCCCATTGTTGCAATTTATATATGTACATAAAAATTGATTTTATATTCACTTTTATACACATACATTTTTATGTCGCATTTAATGAATTCAAGTAAAGATATGGGCTGATGTACATACTTTTAGGTGTGGATAGTTGTTTACATTTTATGTATTACATTGTTTTATGAAACGCATACACCTGTTACAATGTATTCAGTTTACACCTTCAGGAAGTGATGTAACATTGGGTGTGCACAGTTTATTTGAATGTCCAGTAAGTTTTGGCGCCTTACTGAACAATTTGATTTACTCTGATGAAGCTTCCGTCTGCAGAGAAGCGAAAACGCTAACTTATTTTTGTCAATAAAACTGTGTTAAGGATTATTTCTGGTTTGCAAGTCTGTTTTGGCTACTGACTTCTGTTTTTACATTGTTGGTGTTGCTTGTGACATTCGCTGGTTTGTTTTATGGCTTCGGATAGCCTCTCCAGTCCTGTGAGCCTGAACATATTCGGTTCAGACAGTACCGGTAATTTGGATATGTCCACTTTATTGGCGGCCGTATCGCAGAGATTGGATTCTTTGAATCAACGTTTGGACACCATCGAGAAGAGGAGTGTCCAATTACCTTTGGTTGCTTCTAAATCTAAAGAGAACAGAGAGACTCAGGAATGCCCAGGAGACACGGATACGTGTTCCTTGCCAGCGGCCCAGCCTGTGCGCTCCAGTGGAAGCTCTAATTTGCAAAAAGATGATCAAGTCCCTCTGGCGAACACCTTTACTTCTTTTGGAAACCAGGAAGCAGCACTTATGGGTGTACCGTCGCTGTCCAAATGGATAGAAAACACAGGTGATTTTTTTACATTCTTCAAACCTTCTGCCGACGATCCGCCGGTGCCAGTAGCTGGTAAATCTAGTGTTCGCAGTGATGACATTAATGAAAATTTAAAGTTATTAGACAGTAAAACACTGAAACTGAGGAAGCTACAGCTTGAAGTGGCATACTTCAGGCAGTGTTTGAGTGAAAATATTGTTCCAAAAGGTTTAAGGAACAATTTTTCACCTTCTAATTTGACACCAGGTGCAGCTTTTTTTTAACTGATTTACAAGCGCTGTTTCAAAAGCAAGGCGCACAATTGATCGAGTTAATTATTAAACATTACTCTATGAACATTGACAATCTCATTCAGGAAATTAGCCTCTTGGACAATGATATAAAGACTGATTTCAATTTTAACAAATTTAAATTTGATTATTCTCGTATTTTTACGAGTATTGATACCTTCATGACAAAACTCAAGACCAACAAATCTAAAAAATTATTTCGTGATAGGGCTTCCTACCAATACAATAAAGCCTACCCAAAACTGATTTTTACACAAAAATCAAACGAATCTGTTGACACTTCAGGGACAAGACATGATATGCATGAAGGTGATTTGGAACCCTCCATTGAGAACACTGACTGTGAAGTTGGTGAGGTTGACAACGGTCCTAGAAGGAGTAATAGGAACCGTAGTAAGCAGCAAGATGTGGTAAATAGGGGTCCTAACACGAATAATGGTAACAAATCACCTCAAAAGAATTTTTTAGGCAATCGAGGCAACCGTCAACAGGGAGCCAGGGGCAAGAACTGGAACAGATAATAAGCCCCCTGACTACTTCAACCAGTAATGACTTTCCGATAATTTTACATAATACGAAAGGTGATTTCACCATTTACAACTTTTCTACTCTGGAATTGGAACCGGAACTGGTTGAATTGTTGGCATTAGGTAACACTTTTGTTCCCTCTAGACATTGTGATGTTGCTAAGGTGTTAATTGATTTGAAGTGTTATGTAAGAAAACTTAACTTAAAGTTATTATTCAATGATGTCATGCACTATGGTAATGAAGGTTTAAAACTAACCAGTATTTTCAATCCACCTATTCACGTTGGGTTAAGAATTTTTGAGAATGCATGTGAGTTGGACATCAGACATATGAATTGTATAAAAACACCTTCACGTAACACTTTTAACATTACAAAAGAACAAGTAGAAGCATTAAACCACTTACGAGAATCATCAGTTAGAGTAATAAAGCCAGATAAAGGGGGCGGTTTAGCCATTTTCGAAAGAGCTGATTACATAGAAAGAATGGTTTTAGTTTTGGACTCCCCAGCATATGAAACTACTTCACTTAATGCTATGAATGGCTGCCTTAATCAGATGAGAGGTTACTTTAGAGATCTATTCATCAATGGTAGGATAGATATGGATATGTATAAATACATTGACATTTCTCAACCTAGGGTTCCAGTAATGTTTGGCATACCAAAGGTCCACAAAAATTATAAGGATCCACCAATGAGAGCGCTGGTTGATGGTAGATGTTCTTTAACTTACCCTTGCTCTAAATACATAGATTTCTTGCTCTCTAAGTATGTTAAGCTTGTCCCTAGTATCTGCAAAGATTCTTGGACCTTTTTGACCAACATTAATAATATAGGGTTTGACGACTCCTATATTTTTCTCACCATTGATGTTACTGATTTATATACCTCCATTTCACATCAGGAGGCAATTGAATGGATTGGCTTACTCCTTCAAGAATTAAAAGCTCCTAAAAGTGAAATTGATAACATCACAGAACTCTTAGATATTGTGCTTGCTTCTAATTATTTTTTGTTTGAAAAAGAACTCTATGTTCAAAAACAGGGAGTGGCAATGGGTTCCCCCTGTGGTGCCAGTGTGGCCAACATGGTCATGGCCCACTGGGAGAAACGTTACATTTTAGACAATCTTGATTGGAAACAGCACATTTGTTATTACACTCGTTTTTTAGACGATGTGTTTATTTTGTTCAAAGGAGACCAACAGGTTGTTCAAGGATTTATTGATTACATCAACCACACAACAAACTTCCTTAGATTCACACATCATGCCTCAGGAGAAGAAATTGATTATTTAGATGTGAAACTCATTAAAGATAGAACAAATTCTAAATTTCAGTCAAAAATATTCAGGAAAGAAACATATGTTAATTCTTTCCTACACTACACGAGCTCCCACCCTTATAAACAAAAGAGGGCAATTGTCAAAGGACAATTAGTGAGAGCCGTAAAAATGTGCAGTGATCTGAACGATTTTTTAGCTGAGTGTTCTTCGTTAAAAACGATGTTTATTAATAGGGGCTACCCAGAGATACTTGTTGATGAGCTTATTGGGGAAGTAAAAAGCAAGAGATGTGTTGGGTTTTATAAACCTTTGTTGTATGGTGATGTTTTGACCATTACTAATATACCCACTAGTATGGCGGATACGAGTATTTCTGAAAATGTTGTGATAAAAGATAATTTTACATCGTCATCTTTGAGTTTCATTACTATATATAATAGTGACTCTAAATTAATTTCAGAAATTATTCAAAAAAACTGGTCCTTCATTTCCAATAACCCTTTTTTGGGGGAGAAATTGGGGGAAAAACCTTGCATAGTTTACAAGAGGGGAACAAACATCAAAGAGTTATTACAGTTTGATGCTGGGTTAAAACAGTTTGGTAGATTAAAAGGTTCATTACCTTGTGGACTGTGCAAATGGTGCAAGACCATTCGCACCGGGAATTCCTTTTGTATAAGGGGTATGAAATTCAATATTAACTTTAAGATTAACTGTGAAACTAAGTCAGTTGTTTATGTAGCACTTTGTGTCTGTTGTCCTAGTTTTTATGTCGGTAAAACCGACAGAAAATTTAGAGAACGGATATACCAACACCACTATGCAATAAAAAATTCTAAAAATGAAAACGCCCTAGCTAAATATATAATGAAAAATCCGGGGCACAGTTTCCAATTTATGGGCATTGACAATATAATGCCATCTATTAGAGGCGGACCCACATCTCTGCTATTGGAAAATCGAGAATTGGAGTGGCAACTCAGATTAGATGCTTTCAACCCTCCGGGTTTGAATGAGGCCTGTAATATTGCCCCTGTTCTGAAATATAGAGCATATCTCAGACAGTAACTTTTTAATTTTTATTAATCCTTATTAAGATTGAATTTTTATTAAGCATATATATATATATATATATATATATATAAAAATAAGTCATTGTAAAGTTACCCAATTGACAATTGTATACAAACAGGTCAATATATTTGTAAATAAATAAAATAATTAAAACATTTTTAAATATAAATTATAGTTTTTCAATACAAACGAAATCTTTTATCTATATGCACCTTAGGTATCAATTCCATTTTAATTTTATCCTATCCATCCTATTTCAACTCTGTTTACGTTCCTATAATAGGAGTCTTATGTAAAACTACTAAAAAGGTGTACTTTGTATTTTTTAGAATACACAGCCCCATTGTTGTAATTTATATATGTACATGCAAATAGATTTTATATCCACTTTTATATACATATATTTTTATGTGTCATTTAATGAATTTAAGTAAAGATATGGGCTGATGTACATACTTTTAGGTGTGGATATTTGTTTACATTTTATGTATTTAAATTGCATCGTTTTATGAAATGCATACACCTGTTACAATGTACTCAGTTTACGCCTTCAGGAAGTGATGTAACATTTGGTGTGCATAGTTTATTTAAATGTTCAGTAAGTTTTGGCGCCTTACTGAACAATTTGGATTACTCTGATGAAGCTTCCGTTTGCAGAGAAGCGAAAACGCTAATTTATTTTTGCCAATAAAACTGCGTTAAGGATTATTTCTGGTTTGCAAGTCTGTTTTGGCTACCGACTTCTGTTTTTACAGTGCGAGTGTAAGTAAAGCAACATCACAGATGAGCAAATGCAGGTCTAACAATTCGAGATAATTCCAGCAGTGGGCAGAACCGAAACTACAACCATGCATGTGAAAGGCAAGCAACTAGAAGTACTGCAGCAAAGCACCAAAATGCCTGTTAAATACACAAGTAGGTGTACACAACCCAAACAAACTTGTAATGGAATGCATGCATTTTGCACACATATGCCATGTCAAAGGCAACACGTGTAGATGTATATGTATAACTGACAGTGACCTAAATAGAATGTACATGGCATCATGGTCGATACAGATGCACACAACAATGCTATGTAAGAATATTTACAAAAATATAACACTACAGCTTAAAACATATCAGGGCATGAACATGGATTTCAGCAATGTACACTGGTTAACATACATGTATAATTAGGACAAGGATGTATTGCAAACAGCAACCAGCAACTTGTGTGCAGATGTCCTGCATCATAAAATGGCCATACATTCTGCACATGTTCACTGTGTCAGCAGCATAATACATGGTCAATAACTGCATCAAAGGCAAATGTATATGCAAAATATAATATGGAAATATGAAGGTGGAAGGGAGGTAGACAACCTGGGTCCACATCAGTGAAAAGCAGGACAAGGTAAGTTGACACACTACAAATACATGTGAAAGCACAGAGGATGCTGTAGAATCCAATCCGAAATACATTTAAGCAAATGGAAACTGTATGTCACATGGACAGAATTATTTCTTATATCCACTTAGCTGGCTATATATAAAACACACATACATAGTAATATGCAACCATGTAACATCAAAATGCATAGGTAAGCAAGCTAAGAATTTAAAACACATATGCATGAACATATCCTGCCATACAAATGTTGATAAACAAATGCATGTGCATTTCACCCACTCTACTCATTACTAAGCAGAGGCCACATCTGTTAGCATTATTACAGCACATCAGCGATAAGTTAGTGAATGCTCACATGTCAAAGTTACAGTTGAGTGTCGCTATGCATCCATCTATATGTAGACACATGTACAATCAATCAATGTGCACAACTATCTGTGGAAGGTGCGAATTTATGTGAATAAATAATGGATGTGGAAATTTAAGATATAGCAAACACAGGGTAATGTACTGTTACCGAATAAATTATCTGTACCACTGTGTCTAGGTTAATGCTGCATTGCTATTTGATGTAGTCAGAAAATGAGGACTGCACATAGCTATGATATACCTGTATATGTTCCCACATGGCATTAATATTACCAATGCATGGCACACAACACCACATCACACCAGTGGGACATTGTGACAGATGTCATCCAAAACACATGGGAAATGACATATCCTTATGTTGCACATACATGATATGGCAATACACTATTGCAAACCATACCACAGCTGCACTATGGACAACATATATTGTCTGTCATATGCCCTCATGTCTACAGGATAATTCTTGCAGCACTAGCCACAGGTTAACTGCCACAGTATGTGGACAAGTAAATGTAGGAGGAAAGTATAATGTGTTAATGTGTGTCATGCACACATTGAAATATAATTAAACCTCACACAATGATAACACAAACGCGTGTCAGCTACATCGTATGCATGTACAAGAATGCATATACAGTCCAATCAATTATATGGCACTCAACATGTTGGCAGCATAACACAATTGGAGCACAAAGACAACACTTACAGACTGGAGGGACCAGGCTGATGGGGCTGAGACACAGGAATGACTTCATGGGCTATTTCCCTGAACAAATCATCCATAACCCATGTCTTACCCTGGAAGACTGTCCCCATCATATCTGAGATGGCTGTGCACTGGCCCAGTAATCAAGGAGCCTCAATCCTCACCACTATCACCAGTGAGGGGTATGCACATTGGGAAGGATAACAAATACACACACAGTAAAGTATAATTTCCCTTAAGAGCACACAGAGATCAAAGTCAGTCTGGGGCTGGTTTCTCCCTTTCTCTCTCCAGATCCCCAGTAAGATTCCCCATTGGCACAGCTATGGAGTGGAGTCTTTAGCCAGGGTTTCAAGCTAAGTCCTCCCAGCCCTCCCTCTGTCCAACCAGTGCTTCATGTCCCTGCCCAAGTAGCTAACACACACACACACACACACACACACACACACACACACACACACACACACACACACACACACACACACACACACACACACACACACACACACACACACACACACACACACACACACACATGCATACACGCACACACACACACACACACACACACACACACACACACACACACACACACACACACACACATGCACACACACACACACACACACACACACACACACACACACACACACACACACACACACACACAGACACACACACAGACACACACACACACACACACACACACACACACACACACACACACACACACACACACACACACACACACACACACTTTGAGATATAATTGATATACAACCACACAGACACTCCTGGGGAAGGCTGGCACAGGTTCACTAGCTGTGCTCCTTCTGTCCAGGCTACAAGGTAATACTCCACTGCCACCAGAACCCCTATTTATCAGCTATGAATAAGGGCCTTCCCAAAAGTTGTCCAATTTTACTGTGCATTATTATCCAGTTAGTGTGTCCAGAACTTTTAAGGCTTATTGGAGTGGCTTTGTACAGTATCACTATATACGCCCAATGTACTCTAGAGCTTAAATTATCTCTACACAAAACAGCCACAGTTGAAAGGTTTAAAATATTTAATAATAAATAAAAAACACAAGCCAAATCTCCTCAATTCAACACAGTGCTAGTCAAGAGTTCAGAGATCACAAGAAAATGCTTAAAATAATACTGTAGACTAGTCTGACATAAATATAGAAAACAACTAGACTAAACTTAGTATTTTCTATCTATTTATAAGAGAAACACTAAAGTCTAAGATCTTACTTACATACAGAGCAAAGGCAGAGTATTGGTAAGTGGATGTTCTTCAGAAAAAAGTCCAAAAATGCTCTAATTATCTCTCTCTCAGAAAATTTTAAATTGATAATATATCACTGCTGACTCCTTTCAGATTACATCATTCTTGACACCTCTGATTTAATTTCCCAGGCTAACAGAAACTCAGAGTTTTAGCAGTTCTTTGATTTTGCACCTGGCCAGGAAACCACAGCAATAAAAGACATTATACATGTAAAATCTAGCAATTAACTCTGGTCTCAAAGCAATAGAAGGAATTCCTTAGTCCAGGAGCAGCCCTAGGTCAACTGGTGCCCCAGGCAAAAAGGTTCCATGGCACCCCCCACCACACTACCTGGTGCCCCATCCTGTTCTACCTACACCAAATAAATACTGGAAAAGTACCCCTGCTAGACCGGCACCCTAGGCGGCCGCCTAGTTTGCCTATGCCTAAGGCCAGCTATGAGTCCAGGCATTAAGTCTCTGAGCTTTGAGATCAAACAGTCATAAAATACTTTACTTAGGTTCATAGGTTCATAGGTAGGTACTAGGCTATCTGCCTGAGGGCATTTATAAGCCTAGCCAGAGTGCATTGGCTTTCACTGCTCCATTGATTAATTAACTGATCCTCTGTCAAGCAGAGCCAATGAAGTGATATCAGGGGTGTATTTTCTGTTACCCATCCACTCATCAAGGTTTCTCTTGAAGAGTGTTAGTGAGGGGCTCTGCCTAATGTAGTTTGGAATTTTGTTCCAAAGCATGGGGAGTCTCTGTGACAGGAATCTATCCCTCCAGCATGTTCTATTTATTCTTGTGGTGAGGTTTAGCTCACTAGAGTGCGTGGTTCACAGTTACTTGGATTACTTTAGGTGGAACATGTCCATCAATTCTGAGTTGGACCTGGCTTTGTAAGTCAGGCAGAGATCACCTCTGAGTAAGAGATATGCCACTGAGTACAGTCGAAGTTTTTTCAGTAGGGATGCATAGGACATATGTTTGAGGCCAGTAATCCTCTTGGTGAGGTACTTTTGTGGTCTCTCCAGCTGTTGGAAGTGTCTTGTGAGGTACATCCCAAATGGGGCATTGTACTCTATGATGGGTCTGATGAGTGATGAGTAGAGGGGCACTATAACCTCTTTATTTCTAGATGCAAACCCTTTAGTAATTAGATAGACCACATAGAAGGATTTCCTAACTACTTTGGCAATATTATTGTCAAAGGAGAGATTACTATCTACCTGGGTCCCCAGATCTCTTATTACCTCTTTTGTATTAAGGGGGCTGCCACCTATGTGGTAATTCGTGGGTGTTTTGTTTTTCCCAAATGGGATGACTATGCATTTTTTGGCATTTAGCTTAAGGTCATGACTTTGACACCAGGTGTCTGTCTCAGTAAGGCCCTTTTGGAGGATGTCCGTGTCAGCTGGAGAGTCAGTTATGGCTTCCAGTTTGCAGTCATTGTTGAACTTGGTTAGCCATAGTCCTCCTGTGTTTGCCTGTACTTCTGAGAAGTATATGCAAAACAGTAGGGGTCCCAGGATTGAACCTTGCGGAACACCAGTTGTGACTGGTTTAGAGTCAGACCTGGAGCCCGTTATTCTTACCATTTGAGTTCTGTCTGCAAGCCAGTTGGCAACCCATCTCATGATATAGGGGTTTATGTTCAGGCTGGTGAGGTTTTCTGTAATACCCGAGAGGGGAATAGTGTCAAAAGCCTTGCCGAGGTCGAGGTAGGCTGTGTGAACCACCTTTCCTTCATCTATGGCCTTGGTGACTGTCTCAAAGAAGTCAACCAGGTTTAGTAGGCATGATTTGCCCTTAATAAAGCTAAACTGGTTTGGGTCAAGTGTTTGGAGGTTCCCAATGTCTTTGTTAATGAGTTCCATGATTATGCGCTCCATAGCCTTGCAGAACAGGCTACTCAGGCATATGGGGTGATAGTTACCAGGGTCAGTTGTGGCCCCTCCTTTGTGGAGTGGAATAACTGTTGCTGTGCACCATTCTATGGGCACACAGCCTGTGGAGACGCTGAGGTTGAACAGCGTGTTTAGGTGGGGGTTAGTTCGTTCTGTAGTTCATGCAAGACGCAGCCTGGGACACCATCTGGCCCCACTGACTTTTTGTTTTTGGCTTTTGAAAGGGATATTTTCACCTGTGTGTCTGTGATTTCTGGGACACTACACTTTTCCAGTATTGTTGTGGGCCCTTTTGGGGGTGAGAGATGGGTGAAGTTTGCACTGAATCTATCTGCCAGGATGTTGGCAATATCAGTAGGTTCAGTATATTTTGTGCTATTTTGCACTAGTTCAGTGCATATCTGTGAGTTGCCACTTAGATTCTTAACATAGCTAAAGAAGGCCTTGTGGTTATCTTTTGAATCCTTGGCTATTTTTCTTTCGAAGTTAGCCTTGCATAATTTTATGAGGGACCTTAGTTTCTTACTGATACTGATCAGGGATGTCTTTCCTTCTTGGGATTTGCTTTTATTCTGAACTAGTTTCCTCCTTCTATTGTATAGCCTGTTTATGGCAGGGGTCCACCAGACTGGTTTCCTTCTCTTAGAAGAGTGAGTATTGGTTTTGCTAGGGATGGCACAATCCATGCATCCTTGTAGGTGCTCATAGAGTGCACTTGTAAAGATTTCTGCATCTTGGGCAGTGTTATCCTTTAGCGTGAGGGCTGTGAAACTTACCGCCTCTGTCTTAAGTAAGGTGAAGTTTGCTTTAGAGAAGTTTTTTACTGTGGTTTCCTTAGTTGAGGGTGGTGGTGGGGTGTGGACATCCAGAGTGATTAGTTTATGGTCTGATCTAACCAGTGATGGGTGTGGAACACCTGTCGCCCATGTTTGTGATGACCAGGTCCAATATGTTTTTACCTCTGGTAGGGGAGTTTACCAGCTGATCCAGGGCATTTGAGTTGATGAATTCCAGGAAGTGCTGGGCCTGGGAGTTTGTACTCGAGTAGTTTTCCCAGTTAATGGTAGGGTAATTGAAATCGCCCAATATCAGGGTGTTCGGTAGGACCTTCATGTTTTCCAGTGTCTCCAGAAAGGTGGAGTGTTGGTCCTGGGTTATGGAATGTGATCTGTAGCAGGCCACAAATTGAATTGCAGATTTGCCTGATGTTAGTTGCACATGGATGATCTCAGACGTATCATGCTGCGCCACTAACCTGGAGGTGTAGGTATCCTTGATGAATACGGATACACCCCCTTCTTTTGTGTTTCGGTCCATGTTCTTTGCCCGAAATGTGTGGTATGAGTTATAGCCCAGTAGTGCTGGGGTGCTCTCTGGAGCCTTGAACCAGGTTTCAGTTACTGCACAGATGTCGACATTATCCATACTGAGGAGTGCTTCCAGCATGTGCATTTTGAGATTTAAACTCCTGGCATTGAGCAGCATACCCCTCAGATTTTTTTTAATTGTGCTGTTTACGGAGGTGGGTTTGACTTTTAAACCTTGCCTAAAAAAGACACTATGGGGGCAGCAAGAGCCTTGGCCAGTATTCGAAAGCCTAGGGGTGACAGGTGCAAGCCGTCTCTTGTGAAGCAATGTGGCTTGTTGAGCATGTCATCCCAGGCTGACAGACACTGGATCCCCTTTGAATGACACCAGAAGCTTAGCCAATTGTTGAAATTGATCATTTTTTCTTTATACTGAGGTATCATTCTTGGTGAGGGCAGGATGCTACTCAGAGTCAGGGTCATACCAGCCTGGGCTACATAATCAGAGAGCTCTTCCATGTCTCTTTAGAAACTGTTGCAGAAAAGAGGAAAATCACAGGATGCAAAAAAATTCCTTACCAGCCTCAGTAAGAAACTGAGATCCCTCATAAAATCCTCCAAAGCTAGTTACGAAAATAAAATTGCCAAAGATTCCAAAGACAACCACAAGGCATTCTATAACTATGTCAAGAATCTAAATGGCAATGCTCAGATCTGCTCTGAGCTAAAACAGAATGGCATTAAATATACTGATCCCAAGGATATTGCCAATATCCTGGCAGATGGATTCAGTGCCAACTTCACCCCCCACTCACCCCCTAAATGGCCCATCTCAATATCGGAAGATTGCCAAATTCTGGTAATAACGGCCACACAGGTAAAAAATGCACTCTCCAAAGCTAAGAATACAGCATCCATGGGACCAGATGACATCCCGGGCTGTGTACTACATGAACTACAATATGAACTGGCACCTCACCTAAGTGTCATGTTTAATCATAGCCTCACCTCAGGTTTCGTGCCCACTGAGTGGTGCAGAGCTACAGTTATCCCACTCCACAAGGGGGGATCCACCTTGGATCCCGGAAACTACCGTCCCATCAGTCTGACAAGCCTTATCTGCAAGGCCATGGAGCGTATTATCATGGAACTTATAAACAAAGACATTGGCAACCTTAAAACACTGCGCCACACCCAGTTTGGGTTCGTAAAGGGCCGATCTTGTCTCCTGAACCTGATTGACTTCTTTGAATCAGTCTCCAGAGCCATGGACAAGGGTAAGGTGGTTCACACAGACTATCGAGACCTTGCCAAGGCCTTTGACACCATCCCCCACTCTGGAATCATAGATAAACTTACTAAGCTGGGCATTAATCCCTACAACACCCAATGGGTTGCTAACTGGCTTACTGATAGAACCCACACTGTAAAAGTAGCCGACTCCAAATCCAGCTCCAGACAAGTGACAAGTGGAGTACCTCAGGGTTCAGTCCTGGGACCGCTCTTGTTTGGCATCTACTTCTCTGAAGTACAGGCCAACACTAAGGGACTCTGGATAAGAAAGTTCGCAGATGACTGCAAACTGGGACCCATTATTGAATCCCCAAATGATGTGGATACTCTACAAAAGGGCTTTACAGAAACAGATGCTTGGTGCCAGAGCCATGGGCTCAAGCTCAATGCCAAGAAATGTATAGTTATCGCCTTTGGGAAAAAACATGTATCCATGAATTACCATATAGGTGGCAGTACACTAAACACCGAAAGTGTGATAAGAGACTTAGGGACACAGGTGGACAGTGGTCTCACCTTCGATAACCATATTGCCACAACAGTCAGGAAATCCTTCTATGTGACACACCTCATCACTAAGGGCTTTTCATCCAGAAAAAAGGAGGTCATTGTCCCACTGTACTCATCCCTCATTAGACCCATTATAGAATACAATGCCCCATTTGGTATGTACCTCTCAAGACATCTGCAACAACTGGAAAAGCCACAGAAATACCTCACTAAAAGAATCACAGGCCTAAAGCAGATGCCCTATGCTGACCTCCTTAAAAAACTCCAGCTATACTCTGTCGCATATCATCTACTCAGTGGCGATCTTTGCTTAACATACAAGGCCATGTCAAACCCAGAGCTGTTGGACATGCTACACGAATCAGTCTCCAGAGCCATGGACAAGGGTAAGGTGGTTCACACAGACTATCGAGTCCTTGCCAAGGCCTTTGACACCATCCCCCACTCTGGAATCATAGATAAACTTACTAAGCTGGGCATTAATCCCTACAACACCCAATGGGTTGCTAACTGGCTTACTGATAGAACCCACACTGTAAAAGTAGCCTACTCCAAATCCAGCTCCAGACAAGTGACAAGTGGAGTACCTCAGGGTTCAGTCCTGGGACTCTTGTTTGGCATCTACTTCTCTGAAGTACAGGCCAACACTAAGGGACTCTGGATAAGAAAGTTCGCAGATGACTGCAAACTGGGACCCATTATTGAATCCCCAAATGATGTGGATACTCTACAAAGGGCTTTACAGAAACAGATGCTTGGTGCCAGAGCCATGGGCTCAAGCTCAATGCCAAGAAATGTATAGTTATCCCTTTGGGAAAAACATGTATCCATGAATTACCATATAGGTGGCAGTACACTAAACACGAAAGTGTGATAAGAGACTTAGGGACACAGGTGGACAGTGGTCTCACCTTCGATAACCATATTGCCACAACAGTCAGGAAATCCTTCTATGTGACACACCTCATCACTAAGGGCTTTTCATCCAGAAAAAGGAGGTCATTGTCCCACTGTACTCATCCCTCATTAGACCCATTATAGAATACAATGCCCCATTTGGTATGTACCTCAAGACATCTGCAACAACTGAAAAGCCACAGAAATACCTCACTAAAAGAATCACAGGCCTAAAGCAGATGCCCTATGCTGACCTCCTTAAAAAACTCCAGCTATACTCTGTCGCATATCATCTACTCAGTGGCGATCTTTGCTTAACATACAAGGCCATGTCAAACCCAGAGCTGTTGGACATGCTACACTTAAAGAAATCCCAATCCCTCAGAGCCACACGCTCCAGGGATCTAAACCTTGTCATCACAATAAACAAAACATGCTGGAGGGATAGGTTCCTGACCCAGAGACTCCCCAGACTCTGGAATAGATTGCCCATACATGTCAAGCAGAGTGACTCTTTGCTCCTCTTCAAAAGGAACCTTGACGATTGGATGGGAGAAAGGAAATTCACCCCGGGGATCACGTCAGTCGCCCTGCTAGACAGGGGTCCAGGGATGTAAATAGTGTGGGAAGAAATAGCCAGGGAATTGTTATGGCTAGGCTTGTATAGGCCCTAGGGCTGATAGCCTAGTACCAACCTATGAACCTATGTATGTCTCAGGTCATTCACACCAACATGAACGATGACAGAGTCATATTTGTACTTGTTCTGGAGTGACCTGAGTGCTTGTGTTATGTGGCGGATTCTGGCTCCTGACAGGCAGCTAACAGTAACCTTCTGCTTGTCCAGCCTAGTGAGTGGGACGTCAGTGTGCCTCACTATAGAGTCACCTATTACTAGTGTGTTAGGTATGTTATTTGCCTTAAGGGCTGTGATTGTGCGGCACACTGATTTTGTGTTTTATGTGTTGTCTGGTTTGTGACGGGAGGTGCAGGTTGTTTGGGTGTCTGCTTTGGAGATCTCTGATGCTTTTCCAGGTTTTTATTTAGAGCCTCCAAGTATGATTTTGCATATTTATGTGTACTTTTTGCCAGTGCTGGTTTAGTAGGTCTATGTGTAGCTGGAGGTGTGGTGCAAGTGTTAACCTTCTCCTCTTGACTGTCTCTTCCAGTCTTGGGTGGAGACAGCTTAGCCTCCAGTTTATTTATTTATTTGCAGTTGGTTTACCAGGATAGTCCATTGGGCCGTTTTGAACCCATTTTCAATGGAGTCCTGGGGAGAAAAGCTCCAAAACAATCTAGGTTACAATAGGTTATAGATGACAAATTATACAAAAAGTTGCAGATTCGAGCAAAACATTACAAATAATACAGAAAACATTACAAATTATTGCAGACTAGTGATAAGGTTGAAGATGATACAGACTAATGATAGGAACATTGCAATGTAGGTATTGAGAGGCATTTCATATTAGAACATACACATTACAGTTACAGTCTGGTGCATTATTTACAAATAGCATAGAAGTGACAGGAGTATAAGTGTATAGAGAGATGATAGAAGGAAATAATATTTTTGATGTAAACAGAAATAGAGAAAAATATCTGGTGTAATCATGGAATGAAGGGAAAATGGATATTGCTATTGTTAATTACATGGGGAGAGAACAGGAGCATTCCCATTGGGATACTAGATGTGAATGAAGAGATTTTTTGAAAATGTAATGGTTAGAAGTGATACGAATGGATGGTGGTAGGGAGTTCCAGAGACATGCTGGACCATAAGATAGAAGATTTTTGCCTGGGGGATGGGTTGGTTTGTACACTTCTAGTAGATTTTGGTTATTGGACCTTAATACTCTATCAGGTAGGTGCATCTTAAAGGCAGACGAGAGGGAAGAACAGAGGGAAGGGTTAAGAATGAGCTTGTGTGCAAGAGTTAGTTGTGTATAGATAAGATGATGTGTATAGATAAGTTCTAGCCATTTTAGTTTTTGGAGAGAGGAACAGTGATGGGAGGAGGACTTATGGCTGGTAGCAAACTTGGCGATTTTGTTGTAGCAGTAGGAAAGTTGTGTTTTCAGAGAGGATTGTAGGTTAGTAAGAAGAGGAGCTCCATAGAGAAAGGAGGGGATGAGAAAGGAAGCTGAAAGAGTTACTTCTGTGGCAGGTGTAAGGTAATCATTTTGTCGGTAGAGCATGCCTAGTTTCTGATGTTTTTTTTTGATATTTAGTTGTAAGTGAGAGTTGAATTTGAGCTGGTTATCAATTTGGACCCCAAGTAATTTGGTCTCTGATACCAATTCCAGAGGTATATTGTTTTGACTAGTAATAGTGAAAGAGTTTAAGTTGAATGAGGTGACTTTAGAGGGAGTAAATACCATTAATTTGGTTTTGGAGGCATTGAGTGCTCGGTGATTTATTTTCATCCATTGCTCAGTGGTTGAAAAAGCTTCTCAAGTATGTTTTAGGAGTGTAGGGGTAGAAGAGGAAGAACAGATAATAGTTGAATCATCTGCATATTGGATGATATTTGAGAAAGGGATAGAGTTGTGGAAATCATTTATAAATATATTAAAGAGAAGGTGACCTAATATGGAACCTTGGGGAACTCCCATTGGGGTATTAAGGAATGAGGAGGTGGCCTTTTTCCATTTTATTGCTTGATATTTGTTGGATAAGTAGCTGGAGAACCAGTTCAGAGAGGAAGGTGATAGGTTAAGTTTAGAGAGTTTAGTTAAAAGCAGGCTATGTGAGATAGTGTCGAAGGCCTTAGAGATGTCAAGTAATAGGGTGGAAACAATAAGGCCAGAGTCCCGGGCTTTATTAACAGTTTCAAGAAAGGAGAGGAGGGCTGTCATAGTGCTGTGACTCAGCCTGACTTAGCCTGAATCCATGTTGTGTGGGAGTTAGTAGGTGATTATCTAAGAGATGTGGTAGGAGTTGTAGTTGGATGCATTTTTCTAAGAGTTTAGAGATGGGAGACAGGATAGCAATGGGACGGAAGTTGGTAACATTGTTATTGTCGCCTCCTTTATGTAATGGTATAATGAAGGCCTTTTTCCAAATTTGGGGTACTATGCTAGAGCAATTAATTAGAATGCTAATGGGGTAGGCGACTGCTTCAGCAGCTATGCTAAGAAAATAAGCAGGGATATTATCAGGAGCATTTGAGCATGGCTTCAGTTTCTGGAGGAGTTTTTTTATAGTGGAAGTGGGCATAGGTTTCAATGAAAAAAGAGGACAGTGGGAAGAGGGGGTATTTAGGGGTGATGATGGTGAGGGGGGAGTGAGAGTTGGGGAGGGGGTGAAGGATAGAGAATTAGTGGAAGAGAGTGAAGGAGTGGTGGAAGTACAGGGAAGAGTGTTGGTGGGGGGGTGATGTTGAGAGTGTGGTGGTATTCGAGAATGATGAGGTAATCTTAGAAATAGAATGAATGAAGAAAGAGTTAAATTGGGTAGCTAGGTCTATGTCAGGAGCATTAGGGTCGGGGGAGGGGGTGTCTGGTTTGCTGGGATTAAGGAGAGTGGAGATACCTTTCCAGAATTTCTGAGGGTTTGTTTTGTTGTTGTTTTGTAGTATGGTGAAATAGTTTTGTCGGTCAGAAATGATGAGCTTTTTTACTTTATTTTGAAGTATTTTGTATTCATGAAGGATGAGGGGGGATCTATTTTTCAGGTAGTGAGCCCAGACTTTGTCTCTGTGCTGCATGATTGCTAGTGTGCTTTTGGTAAGCCAAGTGGCTGTTTTAGTTTTTATTCTCTTTGTCCTTAAGGGAGCATGGTAGTCCAGAACTTTTAAGAATGTAGAGTTGAAGTGAGAAACTGTGTTATTCAGAGATAATGTTTTTAGACAGTTCCAGTTTATTGCTTTTAGAGAGTTAGAGAAGGTTGTTGGGTTAAAGTTTTTTTGGTTATGGATGATAATATAGTTATGGGAACGATGAAAGGATAAAGGGAGTCGATGTGTAAAGATGGGAAGATGGTCACTAAGTGGATCGAAAAGAGTACCACTGTCAGAGAAATACTGAGGATGAGAGACTAGAATCCAGTCCAGAATACTGCCACTGGAGAGGTTTTTTGAGGGGCGTGTTATAGAGTTGATTAGCTGTGAAAAATTGTAAAGGTTGATGCTAAGTGGGTTTGTAGGTGATTGAATGGAGGCCCAATTAATATTCATGTCTCCTAAGATTATTGTTTCGTTGCTAATGTTGGTGGAGAGCCAGGAGAGGATGTCTTCAAGTGTAGAAATATTATCCCCTGGGGGGATGTAGAGGGAAGCTATACATATGTGTTTATGTTTGTTAATTTGAAGGAGTGCTAGGAGTAGTTCAGAGTTATTAAAGAGTGGGATAGGCCTGTTGTAGGGAGTAACTGACAAGGACGACAAGTATAGAAGAGCTACTCCTCCCCCTTTTTTGTGGGATCTGTCTTTTCTAATGATAGAGTAGTTTGGTGGTATAATTTCAGAGACTTTTATATGGGGTTTTAGCCATGTTTCTGAGATGGATAGGATGTCGGGTTTATTATGAGTTAGCCAGGCATGGAGGTTTGGGATTTTATTAACTATACTTTGGGAATTTAAAGAAGTAAGTAATATGGACTTGTCTATAGTGGTTGAGTTAGGTGGGCCAGGGTTGGGATGGATGTCACCTGATAGTAGACTGCTAATCAGATATGTGATTGGATTAGGGAGGTAATAGCACAGTTTGGAGTATAGGTTGGATTCAATTGTGATTTTGAAGGGTTTGCTAGCTATTATTGGGGTAGAATGTTTATGAGAGGCGATAAGTTTATATGGAAAAAGTAGGATGTTTTTTATAGGGTATAGGTGGGGGGAGATTGGGGTGCATGAATATGAGAGAGAGGAGGTAAGATGGTTGGTTAGGTGGAAGGATTGTGAGTGGTATGAACTGATGGGCTGGGTAAGGTAATAAAGATAGGAAAGGTTAAGAAGTAGATACAGTTTGGCTGTATAATTGCAGCTCTCGCATATGTTAGTGTTTTGTGGTAGGAGGAAAGGGTTGTCTGTGTACATGAGGCAGTTGTAACATTGCCTCAGGATACTCAAAGAAGCAAGGTGGATGGACCAGAGTACGCCAAGATAGTTCCACAAAAGGTTTAATCCACAGCCAAAAAAGGACAGACTCCACATTAACGCTTTAATAAACAATGTGTTTTCATCCCCAATCACTGTAGGACTTCCTGTTTATTAAAGCGTTAATGTGGAGTCTGTCCTTTTTTGGCTGTGGATTAAACCTTTTGTGGAACTATCTTGGCGTACTCTGGTCCATCCACCTTGCTTCTTTGAGTTTTCTTGGTTTTATTTGGAGCGTTTTGGTGTTTCCTAGTATTGCCTCAGGATACCCAGATTCACCAGCTGGACTGGAGAGTACACCTGAAATTGCCCTTTGGTCATGCCTGTATAGTAGGGTGAGCTGCTTAGTCGCTTGGTTGGTGAGGGGTACATAAAGAGCCTTGCTCTGCTGGGCAATCAAGTGTCAGGGTATATTAGTGCTTGCTATTAGGTCTGAGCAAGTGCTGGGCTATAGGATGCTTTTTGAGTGCTTAGGTTGAGAGTTAGACTAGTTTCAAGGGAAAAACTGAAGAGGAGACTTAATGGAGCCAGGAATAATTTAACCCTAGCTAACCTACACTGCCAAACACGTGCAAACACGGTTTTTATAGCAGGGAGATGTAAGAGATAGAAATTAGTCCAAAATGGCCAATAAACTACTAACGTCTGGGCTGGAACCATTCCTCCAGGGACAGATGCTGCTCAAAGCTCCCCTCTCTCACAGGTGAACAGAGAAACTTCCTTCTATCCAAGTAAAAAAAAAAACCACCTTCATTATTTATTATCATAATAAAGAAGTTTTTTACTTTTTCTGACTGCCGATAATTTCTTTGAACTGTGGATTTGGAAAGTTTGTTAAACAGCAACCGCTCAGTACTTTAACTTCATTGCGGTGAGATCAGGTTTCTGCTTTTTGCATTCTATCCAAGTAAGGTATGGGCAAGTCAGAAACATGTAACACAGCCCTGAATTCAGCAATTGCCTGAAAACTGGACTATACTAGCTTAGAAAGGCAGGAAACAAGGCATTTTTTTTTGTTGTTTTGAAAAGATAATTCAAAAACAGTAAAAAAATACACTTAAAAGAGCTTTAAACGACTACAAATGATCAGAAAAAGGCTATCACACTTTAGTGTGTAGCCTACAACAGTTAAACAAATTATTTAAACAAAAAATTACTTTTTAAAAGTGCAGGCAGTCAAATAAGTACAATATGTGAAAACAAAAACAAGTTTTGAATCACAAAAAACACTGGAAAATCAGTGTTTAGTCAGAAAATAGTTAAGTACAGCAAGAAAGTACAGCAAACTGATACTTAATCACTCCAAAGTCTCTCTTGTAAGCTAGAAGGCTTGTATTAGTTTAAGGCTTTCTAGTGCTTCCCAGTAGGTTAGTTACAGGAAAGATGGGAAACAAGCGCAGATGAGGTCTTTTAAAACAGAAAGTTGAAAGAGATGGACAAACTGTCCAAATAGTCAATAAACTGCAATTTCTGGGCCAAGAACCACTCCTCTTCCACAGTTCTGGATACAGCAACTCTGTGTCTGGACTAGGCTAGTTACAAGGAAGGTGGGAAACAAGCACAAGTGTGGCTTTTAAACCAGAAAGTTGAAAGAGATGGAAACACACTGCCTAAATGGCCAATAGCTACAATTTCTGGGCCAGGAACCACTCCTCTTTTGGTAGATAGGCTACGTAATGCTTACCACTCCCACTGATAAGCTAGAAGGCTTCCCTCCAACACAGAAAGGCTTGGGGGGGCTCAGAACTTTACTAACAATCCTGGATACAGCAACTCTGTAACCAGACTAGGCTAGTTAAAGAAAGGTGGGAAACAGGCGCAAGTGCGGCTTTCAAACCAGAATGTTGAAAGAAATGGAAAATAACTGCTCAAACAACCAATAGCTACAATTTCTGGGCCAGGGACCACTCCTCTTGTGGTAAATAAGCTGCCTAATGCTTACCACTCCCACTGATAAGCTAGAAGGCTTCCCTCCAACACGGAAAGGCTTGGGGGCTCAGAAGCTTAGAAAGAGTCCTGGATACAGCAAATCTGTACCTGAACTAGACTAGTAACAGGAAAGGTAGTAAACAAGCACAAACACAGGCTTTTAAATCAGAAGGTTGAAAGAGATGGAAAAGCTTCCCAAACGGCCAATAAACTATAATTTCTGGGCCAGAAACCACTCCTCCTGTGCTAGATAGGTTACCTAGTGCTTACCACTCCCACTGATAAGCTGGAAGTCTTCTCCCCAACACAGAAGGGCTTGGGGGACTCAGAAGCTTACCAACAGCCGTGGATACAGCAAATCTGTACCTGGACTACACTAGTTACAGGAAAGGCGGGGACCAAATGCAAACACGGGCTTTTAAACCAGAAAGAGATGGAAAAGCTTCCCAAATGGCCAATAAACTACAATTTCTGGGCCAAAACCACTCTTCCCTTGATAGATAGGCTTCCTAGTGCTTACCACTCCCACTGATAAGTTAGAAGGCTTCCTTCCAACACAGAAAGCCTTCTGGGTCTCAGAAGCTTACCAACAGTCCTGGATACAGCAAGTCTGTATCTGGACTAGACTAGTTACAGGAAAGGCAGGAAACAAGCTTAGAATTGTATTTTATTTTTTTACAGAAAAGCAGCTAAAACAGCAGTAAATACAATTCAACTTGCAGTGCAGGCTAGCACACTTGAGTGTGTAGCAATATTACGGCAAATACAGTTTAAATAAAAAAAGAGCAGATAAAAGTGTACTTAAATTCACTTATACATCCAGTTGATTTCAGGTAGATCTTAGCTGGGGCAAAGCTCAGATAATAAGCAGAAATAAACCAGAAAGTACCACTTATATAAGGCAGGACAGAATATCAGTGATGAGGTGAAACTACCCACACGGCTATCAATGGCTACACAGAATTTCTAACAAGTACTCTGTGGAGACACAGCCACAAATTTCAGTTGAGTTAATATTCAGTGAGAAACACAAATAAATAAATTAAATGCAGAACTATATGAAAAAGAGCAGATAAAAGTGTAATTAAATTCACTTATACATCCAACTTTCTTCCAGCAGTGTGCACTGTGGTCACATTTTTGAAGTTCAACATTTAACACAGTTTTCTTTACATTTGTGAAGCAGCCTGAGGATTTTATTAATATTTACAATGACATAAAATTATCTACAAAATTCTATCTATTTGGGCTGGCAGGCTTTCAGTTTTTCACATCCCCCCCGAGAACTCATGCTATTTTTTCAAGTGTCCTTTGAGAAACGTTGCTTGAGAGGGTTAGGTCCATCTGAGTATACCCCATTCCCTGTCTTGAGAGCCCATCTGCGTTGGCATTGCTAATCCCACTGCGGTTCTGCACTGACATAGCATATGCTTGCTAGTCTAGGCTCCATCTTGGCAACTTGGCATTTTGCTGGCTGGCTCGGTGTAACCATGTTAGGGGATTGTGATCTGTAACTACAGTGAATTTTCTTACATACAGATAAGGCTGAAGTTTCTGCAGTGCCCACACTATGGCTAGACATTCCTTTTCTACAGCTGCATAGCATTCCTCCCTGGGTTGGAGCCCACAACTGAGATAAATCACTAGGTGCTCTTCTCCCTCTGAAAAAATCTGGTTAAGTACAGCCCTCACCCCATGGTTTGAAGCATCCACCTGCACAACAAATTTGTTGCTGTAACCTGGACTGGCTAACACAGGGGGCCCTCCCAAAGCTTCTTTAAGCTTCTGGAATGCCTGCTCAAATGCTGGTGTCCACACTACCTTATATGGCCTGTTTTTCCTTGTCAGGCCTGTGAGGGGAGCAGCTATAGTACTATAACTGGTGCAAACTTTCTGTAGTACCCTGCTGTACCTAAGAATGCCCTCACCTGCTTTTTGGTAAGTGCAGGCCATGCCTGAATGGCTTTTAATTTGGCAGGATCTGGCCTGATCTTACCACTCCCACCATATGTCCCAGGTAGGAGACCTCTGCCATACCCACCTGACATTTGCTGGGCTTAATGGTCAACCCTGGCCTCTGTAGTCTGCCCAGCACCTCCATGACATGTTGAAGGTGCTCTTGCCATGAATGGCTGTAGATGGCAATATCATCTATGTAAACAAGGGTAAACCCTCCTGCTCCTGCTAGGATATGATTTACCATCCTCTGGAAAGTTGCTAGGGCATTTTTCATCCCAAAGGGCATCTTTGTGAACTCGTACATGCCAAAAGGAGTCAAAAAACTGACCTCTCTCTAGCACTGGGAGTCAAGGGCACCTGCCAGTAACCCTTGGTAAGATCAATGGTGGTAAGATACTTAGCCCCACCCAGCTGCTCTAGGGTCTCATCTGTCATAGGCAAGGGGTAACCATCTGAATCTGTGTGACTGTTTAATTTCCTGTAGTCCACACAGAACCCGGTGCTGATATCCTTCTTCGGCACCAGCACCACTGGGGAGGCCCAGGGACTGTTGGACTCTTGAATTACCCCTAGTTCCAACATCTCCTGTATCTCCTCCCTCAGAGTCTGTTTGACTTTCTCAGGCACCCTATAAGGGGCCTGCCTAATAGGCCTTTGGGGTCCTGTATCCACCTGATGTTGCACCAGGTGGGTGCACCCTGGTTTCCCAGTGATCATGTCCCCAAACTGCTGTAACACTGCGTGGCTTTCTCAAACCTGGGTAGGAGATAGCTGCTGGGACACTGCTGCCCCTTTCACTGACGTGTCAGTCCGAGCCTCACTGAGGAGATACATCACCAGATCTCCTTCAGACTCCTCCTGCAATCCACTACAAATACTCAGCACATGGGCCTCCCTATCATGGCAAGGTTTCATTATGTTAGCATGGTACAGTTTGTGCCCCTGCCTCCTGTCTAGCAGTTCTACCATGTAGTTAGCATCACTTACCTTGCTTACCACTTTGTGGAGTCCCTCCCAGGCTGCTTACAACTTGTTGTGTCTGACAGGAATGAGAACCATTACCTGCTACCCTACAGCATACTCTCTAGCTCGAGCATTCCTGTCATACCAGACCTTTTTCTGCTGTTGGGCTTCTGCCAGGTTCTCCTAGGCCAAGCCCTTGAGTTTCCTGAGCCTTGTCCTGAGGTTTAGGACATATGCCACAACAGACTCGTTGTGAGATTCACACTAACCTTCCCACTCATCACTATTTAAATCTAGAGGTAATGTTACCCTATGGCCATACAGCAACTCAAAGGGTGAAAAACACGTGGATTCCTGGGGAACCTCTCTGGGAGCAAACAACAGATGGGTCAAATATTTGTCCCATTCCCTCTTAAACTGGTCTGCAAAAGCCCATAGCATGGCCTTGATTGTAGAGTTTAACCTCTCAAAAAGACTATTAGTCTGGGGATGGTAGGGGTGGTCTTTAGGTGCTTCACCCCACAGGAATTCCACAGACAAGCCTACAGGTCTGACATGAAAATGGCACCTCTGTCAGTCAGTATTTCTTTTGGGAAACCTACCCTGCTGAAAATCTCTAACAAAACATTTGCCACCTTTTTGGCCTCAATGGAGGACAAAGTCACTTCCTCAGAGTATCTTGTAGCATAATCTACTACCACTAGGATATACTTTTTACCTGTGGAACTTGGGGTACTCAGAGGCCCCACAGTATCCATAGCTACCCACTGAAATGGCTCCTCAATCACAGGCAAAGGCATCAAAGGAGCTCTCACCTTGTCTCCTGCCTTGCCTACCTTTTGGCACTGCTCACAGGTCCTGCAGTACCCTGTTACATTTCTGGAAATTCCAACCTAATAGAAGTTCTGCATAATATGTCTCTTTGTATGTTTTATGCCCATATAACCTGCTAAGGGAATATCATGGGCTATGGCTAGAAGCACCAGATGGTACGTTCTAGGCACTACCAACTGCTGCATTCTCTCATCTTGTAGCCCTCCCTCAGGGGTCCACTCTATACATTAACCCTTTGCCCCAGTATACAGATTCCCCCTTCCCTTGAGAATCAGGTGCCTCACTAGCTATCTGCCACAGGCCTTGCAATGTAGGGTCTGAGAGCTGAGCCTGTCACAACTCTCTCTTTGTAACCCCTCCCAGCTCCCCTTCCACAGGAAGTCTGGCATCCTCTGACAGTGGTGCCTCACTGTCAGCCTGGGTACTACTACTCACCTCTACCTTTGAAGTCACTCTGTCCAAGGGAACATTAGTACCCACAATCAGCTGTGGCTCACCTTCAGTCTCACTGCTACAGAATAGCTCCCTCCCTGAAGTAACCACCTTACCAGTCCTGGTTGCAAGTATGAGGTCTGTCTGGGTCTTCCCAGGCTACCAGATCCACATGCTTGTCTCCATGCCTGACTGCATGTAATTGCATAAACATATGGTACTGCCTTATCAAAAACATTCCCTACTGGGACATCTGCAGGGATATCCTCAAACACACCTACTTGCTGGCTTCCTTTTCCACCCTCCCAGTCAGGGTGAACCTTAGCAAAAGGTATTTGGAATGCAGTCTCTCTTAAAGCTCTGACTGGAGTAGACTGCCCAGGCAAGTAGTGCTCCTCTGTAACCATTGTAGGCCTCACAATGGTTATGTCAGAGGCTGTGTCTCTCTTAGCAATAGCCTCTTTGCCATTCACTACAATAGGATATAACCTCTGGTGGTAGTTTGCTACCTTTGTTGTCTCGAGACAATTTACTGTTGGCATTTTGTCCTTCCCACTTACTGGTTCTCCCATCTTTTGTTCCCCACCTTACCTCCATGGACATCTGTATACCACATGGCTCCACTAGTTGCATTTAAAACATTTAACCCTAGGTCCTGAACGTGTACCTGGACTAGTGGCTTACCCTGTTTCTGGCAGATTCTGTTGGGGCAGTCTGGGCTGCCAAACATGGGTTCCTTTAAACCCATGAGCAGTACTGGGGGTCCCTTTCCTTTGCAGGGATGCTCTGCTTGCTAGGTCTAGGTCTCCCTTCTTCTCCAGTTCATCTGAAGTAGCACATTGTCTATCAGCTAACCAGATCCTCATGTCCTTAGGCAAAGTGTTAAGGGCTTGTTCCCCATCAAAAGGTCTGCCAGCCCTTCAAAAGTGATGACCTGACATCCACTAACCCACCTATGAAAATAAGTGCTCAGTTCAGCAACATATTCACACACATTTTCAACTACCTTGGGTCTATGCTCACAAAACTTTTTCCTATAAGTTTCAGGTGTTAGCTTAAAAATTCTAGCAAACAATTCTTAACAGCAGTATAATCAAAAAAATTGTGATCAGATAATTTAGACAGCACAGTTACAACTTTACCATGAGTAAGGGGGTCAGGATCTGTACCCAGAGCCTTTGGTCAACATCATACTGTTTACATACCCTCTCAAACATATGAATGAAACTATCAAAATTATCCTCCTCTGTAAACTGCAGAAGAAATTTACTGACCTTTTGTGCTTCTGGAGTTTGGTTACTCCCTTCCCCATTATCTCCATGACTCTGGCAAAGAGTCAGCATCACCTTTTTGTACTGCCTCTCCTTCTACTCAGCTTCCAGGTGTAGCAGTTTCTCAGTCTCCCCAGCTTGTAGACATCTCAGTCTCTCTGCTCCTTTCTGTTTCCAAATGCCTGGCCTCCAACTCAAGTCTCTTTAGCTCCAGATGAATTTTTGAATCCTCTGCAGTAAGGTTGCGCTGTCCATTCTCTGAATGTTGTACATCTCCACTGCCAGTCTGATTGCCCTCCTGATTGCTGTTTTCTGATGCAGCTGTGATCAAAGCTGCAACCATGTCTGCCTTAGTCGTGTTTCCATGTACCAGTCCCTTAGCCTGGCACATCTCAGCCAACTGGCTCCTTGTCAGCTTGCAATACCCCTCTGCGGACATGCTTGCCTGCTCTTCCTAACTAAGCTAACAAAAGAAATAAAATAATTGTGATATGAACTCTAAATATTCACTGCATGGCTGATTTAGAGTACAAAAACACCTTCAGTGATCACTGTACACAAGCTACAGGAATTCACTATCCACACCATTACAAGCCAATTAGTATGTGTCAAACAATTAAATATGTGGTGTGGAAATCCCACCACTGCCAACCAATTAATATGTGGTGTGGATATCCCACCACTGCCAAGAATTAATATGTGACACCCGTACACTGGCCCAGTAATCAAGGAGCCTCAATCATCACCACTAGCACCAGTGAGGGGCATGCACATTGGGAAGGATAACAAATACACACACAGTAAAGTACAATTTCCCTTAAGAACACACAAAGATCACAGTCAGTCTGGGGATGGTTTCTCCCTTTCTTTCCAGATCCCCAGTAAGACTCTCTACTGGCACAGCTATAGAATGGAGTCGTTAGCCAGGGTTCCAAGCCAAGACCTCCCAGCACTCCCTCTGTCCAACCAGTGCTTCCTATCCCTGCCCAAGTAGCTGACACACACACACACACACACACACACACACACACACACACACACACACACACACACACACACACACACACACACACACACACACACACTTTGAGATATGATTTATATACAACCACACAGACACTCCTGGGGAAGGCTGGCACAGGTTCACTAGCTGTGCTCCTTCTGTCCAGGCTAAAAGGTAGTAATCCACTGCCACCAGAAGCCCTATTTATCAGCTACTAATAAGGGCCTTTCCAAAGGGTGTCCAATTTTACTGTGCAATATTATTATCCAGTTAGTAAGTGTGACCAGAACTTTTAAGGCTTATTGGAGTGGCTTTGTACAGTATTACCATATGCATGCAATGTACTCTAGACCTTAAATTATCTCTACACAAAACAGCCACAGTTGAAAGGTTTAAAAATATTTAATGATAAATAAGAAAAACACAAGACAAATCTCCTCAATTCAACACAGTGCTAGTCAAGAGTTCATAGATCACAGGAAAATACTTAAAATAATACTGTAGAATAGTCTGACATAAATATAGAAAACAGCTAGAATAAACTTACTATTTTCTATCTATTTCTAAGAGAAACACTAAACTCTAAGATCCTACTTCATACAGAGCAAAGGCAGAGTATTGGTGAGTGGATGTTCTTCAGGCAAAATCCAAAAAAGCTCTAATTTCCTCTCTCTGAGAAAGTCTTAAATTGATAATACATCGCTGCTGACTCATTTTAGATTACATCATTTTTGACACTTCTGACTTAATTTCCCAGGCTAATCGAAACTCAGAGTTTTAACACTTCTTTGATCTTGTACCTGGCCAGTAAACCATAGCAATAAAATATATTATACATGTAAAATCTCGCAATTAACTCTAGTCTCAAAACAATAGAAGGAATTCCTTAGTCCAGACATTCTGTCTCCAAGCTTTGAGATCAAACAGTTATAAAATGCTTTACTTTATCAGCTTTTTTCCAGCAGAGTGCACTCTGGTTACATTTTTGAAGTTCAACATTTAACACAGTTTTCTTTACATTTGTGAAACAGCCTGTGGATTTTATTAATATTTACATTGACAGAATTATCTACAAAATTCTATCAAGCTGGGCCTGCAGCCTTTCTGTTTTTCACAATGTCCGTCATCTGTGTTCAGAAGACACTGGTCACAACCTCCCAGATCTCCTCCAGATAATCATGTCTGTCCTGTCCTGGTATCATCTACTCCAGGGTGCAGCATGCATGATGGCTCAGGCAGGTGTGGGTCCAGCTTCCTCATCATCGTTGTTGTCATCATCAGCATCATCATACGAGGACTCTGACAATGGCCTGGCACGTGCTCATCTTTGGAGTCTGATAGGTGAACTTCCATGGATCCCATGCCCTGTCAAGATAAATTGCAAAACATGACAGAAATGAAATGCAAATGTCTATCATGCAGAACATCCCCATGAAAATCATAGCTGATCTTACTATGAAACTGATGTGCATATTTGCACTAAAACACACTTAATCAAGATACCATCAACTTGTGAATTATGCAAATACAAATATGAGACTGAAAGTGTAGGGCATACATCAAATTTCTTATTCCAAACACAGTTTAATTGTAAATGATGTAGACAACAAATAGAATTATAATCAGCACAATTACTGCTAGTGAATGGCTCATAATGCACATAACACATTCCCTATGTCACTTTATCTATGGTTATGGATATGACCAATAACACAACATGTCATGGAGAATGTATCCATCACCAATGTGAGCAGTACAAACAAAGCCGTGTAGTGGCATGCATAACACAGCTTACCAGTGGGAATCACGTCACCTAAACATTTGGATACTGGCCACCATGAAGAATGGCAAGCATATACAATTCAAGCAACTGACATTTGAATGGAAGCATGCCTGACAATGTCTCATGCCGCATTAACATAACTGAATTTTTAAAAAAAAAACATAGCTTGTAAACATCAACATAACGGTATTGTGGTGACCTGCACTGTTTAATAATGCAGTCTGTCTCAGTAAACTGTTCAGCTGAGTGTACGGCAGTAGGTCATTATTCCCTTTCTTTTTCCCTTGCATGTGTTCCCTGAACAGTTATGTCTGTGTGTGAATATAAATGTGAGATTCGGCTGAAATTTCTTATAGGTTCATAGGTTCATAGGTTCATACTAGGCTATCTGCCCTGGGGCAATTATAAGCCTAGCCCGATTCTGTATGGCTTACGCCACCCCTTGATTTGAGTATACTGTGCCCTTTTTAAGGTTTAGTTTACTGTGCCTCTGTCTAATAGTGACACGGGAGTAATCCCTGGGACAAACCTATGATCCCCCATCCACCTATCGAGATTCTTCTTGAAGAGATTCAGTGAGGTGCTCTGCCTCACATGAACTGGAATTCTATTCCAGAGCAAAGTGAGCCTCTGGGTTATGAACCTGTCCCCCCAGCAAGTTCTATTTATTTTTGTGCTGAGGTTCAAGTCCCTCGAGCGTGTGGCTCTAAGGGATTTAGATTTACTGAGGTGGAGCATGTCCATTAATTCTGGATTTGACATAGCTTTGTATGTCAGGCATAGATCGCCTCGAAGTAGGCGGTATGCAACTGAGTAGAGCTGGAGTTTTTTTAACCGAGCAGCATATGGCATCTGTTTGAGACCCTTGATCCTCTTGGTGAGATACTTTTGGGGTCTCTCTAATTGCTGCAGGTGTCGGGTAAGGTACATCCCAAAGGGGCATTGTATTCTATGATGGGCCTGATGAGGGATGAATAAAGGGGCACAATTACCTCTCTTGATCTAGATTTGAAACCCTTCATGATGAGGTGGGCTATGTAGAAGGTCTTTCTAACCACTTTGGCAATGTGGTTTTCAAAGGAGAGATTGCTATCAACTTGGGTCCCCAGGTCCCTAATAACTTTCTCTGTACTTAATGGGTTTCCGCCTATGTGGTAATTTGTGGGCACATTGTTTTTGCCAAAGGGTATGACTATACATTTTTTGGCATTTAGCTTTAAACCATGGTGCTGGCACCAGTTATCTCTCTCTGTGAGACCTTTTTGAAGGATGTTTGTGTCAGCTGGAGAGTCGATTATTGCGCCCAGTTTGCAGTCGTCTGCGAACTTGGTGAGCCATAGTCCTTCCACGTTTGCCTGTACCTCGGAAAAGTATATACCGAACAAGAGTGGTCCCAGGACAGAACCCTGTGGGATGCCACTTGTGACCGGTTTCGAGTCTGACATGGCTCCAGCAACTCTCACTCTGTGGGTTCTGTCTTTGAGCCAGTTTGCGACCCATCTTGTGACATAGGGGTTTATATTTAAGCTGGATAGCTTATCTATGATGCCCGAGTGGGGTATTGTGTCAAATGCCTTTGCAAGGTCCAGATAGGCTGTGTGGACTACCTTCCCTTCATCTATGGCTTTGGTGACTGTTTCGAAGAAGTCAACCAGGTTCAAAAGGCAGGATCTGCCCTTGACAAAGCCGAACTGGGTAGGATCTAGTGTATGTAGGTCCCCAATGTCTTTGTTTATGAGCTCAATGATGATCCTCTCCATAGCCTTGCAGACTAAGCTAGTCAGGCTTATGGGGCGATAGCTTCCAGGGTCCGTAGAGGCTCCACCTTTGTTGAGCGGGACCACTGTTGCTATGCGCCATTCTGTGGGCACATATCCTGTAGTGAGGCTGAGATTGTATAGATGTTTTATTTGAGGGATTAGTTCCTCTTGGAGTTTATGTAGGACGCAACCTGGGACGCCATCTGGTCCCATGGAAGCAGTGTTTTTTGCTTTGGAGAGGGCAGCCTTCACCTGAGCATCAGAGATGTTTGGGAGGCAGCCATTCACCACGTGATAGCCTGAAGGAAATACTGTATACCACAATCCATACAACCAGTACTACAGCAGAGCTCTTCTGTGCACTTTCCAAGGCAAAATACACTGCATCAATGGGTCCCAGTAACATCCAGGGATACTTACCACATAGCATGTAACATGACCTCTCTGGTCTACTTGAATCACTTTTAAGCTGTAGCTTACAGTCAGGTTTTGTGTCCAAATAATGGAAAATGGCTTCAGCCATTCCCCTGCACAAAGGATCAGGGAAAATACAGGGTAACCCCATGTAAAGATTCATCATAGGCATGATAAAGGATGATATAGATAACATACAAACGCTGGCCCTCTCACAGTGTTGGCTTTGTTAAAGGAAGGTCATGCCTATTAAATGTGTTTGACTTCCCTGAGAGTGTCAACAAAGCAATGTATGCAGCCAGGACTGTGCACGCAGCATACCTCAACCTGGGCAAGAATTTTGATACAATAACCAACTCAGGCATTATAGACAAGCTCAGTAAGTTAAGTATAAACCATTTATTCCCCACTGGATAGCCAAATGGTTGACTGATAGGATCCTGGAGGTCAAAATAGGTGAGGCCACATCCACCAAAGGTTCAGTCACTAGCAGAGTCCCCCAAGGATCTCTACTGGGACTACTGCTTTTTTTGGTATCTATTTACCTGAAGTGGAAGCAAATGGTGAAGGTTTGTGGCTGACTAACTTGGCAGATCATTGTAAGCTGGAGGTTATCATTTCATATAGACACAAGCATTCTATTTATGACTAACAACAGATGCCAAAGCCATGCTGTTAAAATTGATTGTAAGAATTGCATAATTGTATGCTTTGGAAAGTCAACCATCACAGATAATTAGCATGTTGATAATATGTCCTCAACAGTCAACCCAGTGGTCAGGAATCTGTGTACACATGTAGACAGTAGCCTTACTTTCAACCACCACATGGCCAAAGTGGCAAGGAAATCCTTTTGTGTTGCACAAGTTATAACTAAGAACATGGCAGCTAGGTTCAAAGAGTTCATTATCACACTATAGTCTGTACTTATCACAACAGTTATAGAGTATAATGCTCCCTTCAGCATGTACGTAACCAGGCATAGCAGAAACTACAACTACCTCAGAGTTTAAATATACAAAGAATACAAGGCATAACAAACCCACCTTATGCAGATGGCTGAAAACATTTTCCTACTCAGTCTGATATATATTTTTGAAGGGTGATGTTATGATTGGATTATGAGGCATCCACAAACACACCAGTTATGAATCTCTTGCATATTCATAATTCAAACAGTAACAGAAATACAAGACCTAAAGACCAGAATTATGTCTGTGACTTAAATAGAATATGCCAGGAGACAGATATGTGGCCCACAGACTAAACCTCCTATGAATTGGCTTCAAATCCATGTGAAGCTAATTTTGTCTATTACGCAATTTAAACACAACCTAGACCAATGTTCAGTGATTTGAAAATTTACACTGGTACTGTCACACATGTCCATTATGGAGAGTCATTATTCTTTTATGAAAACTTGCTTAGAAATCTATAAATTGTAGTGTCTGCATGTAATGATTCATATGAACTGCCACCAAGTATTATTGTTAAAATGTGGAGAAAGTGAGATAATATTGTGGAAACTAGCCAAGCCATCTGACAAACATCTCAGACAAGCAGCAATTGGCTGAATACACATCAATATAATGAATATAACGATGTTTATTATGTTCAATCACTATAGCCTGTGGCATATGAGAATCTAATATTCATTGTATTAACAGCATTATCTGTGACATATGAGAATCTAATATACATTGCACTAACAGTATTGTATATGTACAGCTGTATGCATTACCTGCCAACAATTAGTACCAATCAACAGCCTACAAAAGGCAAATATTCTGATGATAATTACTGAATAAGAACTGTTGCAAAGAAATGACAGATACACAAACCCAACTATTATTTATGTTGTGGATTACATTTCAAAAACTGTGTACTGAAAAAGTGACTTAATGCTACATGATATTTCAATTATTTCAATTTTTTAATTTAAATCACATTTTTAAGCACCGCTATAGTGTGACTACTTCACTTACTTTACTGATGCATGATGGGTATACATACATTTTAAGCAATATACATAGTAATGTGAAAAATACAGACCTGCAACAAGGATCAGATACATTTAATTTCACAAAACAGAAGAAGTAATCAACATACCTCTCTCCTCTGCTTCTCCTCAAACTTGTGCATCTGCTCAATACACTGTCTTCATCACCTGAAAAAAGAAAGGCTCAACTATGAGCGATGTATTCTTCAGATAATAGGGATATACTTTTCTAGACAATTTTTGAAGAACATTAGATAATTATCATACTGTGGTGGTGGTGCTGTGGTAGCATTGTCGCCTCACAGTAAGACGTCCTGTTCGATTCTCAGCTAGAGTGTCTTCTGTGTGGAGACATGCGTGAATGGGCGTACCTTCGTTGAAGGTTGTACGTCAGGGCTGGCAACTCGGTACGTAAAAATCTACTGCCAATCATTAGCGGACTGGAGTTCCACTGTGGCAACCCCTAACCAGGAAAAGCTGAAAGACACAACGACATTAGATAATTATCATACACATTTTTCAAGGTTCCTAAAGGTTTTAACATCTTTGAACATAGACTGGAAAACATGAGGTTCAAACTTACAGCTACAATGTACATCCAGACTCTAACCTTGACAACTACCTGCCTAGCTAATCCATCTGGACTGAAAGGGAATGTTATCAATGCAGTGAAAAGACTTGGTGTTAGGACATCACCTGGATGGGGGATAGTCTACTAATATGGATCCTGGTTTAGGATTTCAAAGAATAAACACGTGCTGGTAAGGAGTTAACAAAAAATAATTCAGGTCAGCACTGTTGTCACAAACATTAATAGCAATGGAAAACATACATTCCTCTTTAAGTGAGACAGTGCCATGTATCATAGAGCTTCTGTTAACAGAACCATAAAAGTTGTTGTACATGAGGGACACAGTAAGCTATGTGGGAGGACTAAGATGTTTTTGACAAAGTGCACATCACAGAACAAATGCACACATCTTTCCTGTTTTGCATTTCAACTGTAAGTCTGCCTACCCCACTCCCTAAAAAGATAAGGATGATGTTGTTCTTAAACTGAAATCAATAATTAATGACAAAACAGAACTTTATAGCACTTTTAAAAATAATACCATATTGCAAAAAATCTTTGTCAGACATATCAGTCTGTAGCAGCTTTACTAACCCTGCAGTTAAAGATCTGCTGTTAACAGACTGTTGCAGATTACAAATATATTCATAGGAATTCGACAAATGACCACGTTTATGCAACCATATACAAAATAAATGTTAATATCAATAAGTGGAATACGCTTCTTTAAAGAAATGCTATGGATAAAGTAAATCAAGAGAACAATTTATTGATATGTTTCTCCTTTGTGGATGGACTAGAACCCACAGCATGAGAAGAATGTAGGTGTGATGGTCGGTTTCCTTACAGGCCAAACTAACAGGCAGCAGGTGATTCCTCTTAACAAACAGGTACTGCTGGTGTTTATTCAAATTCCTGTGGAGAACAGATGAATACGGAAACTACCAACAGTTATTTGGACAATTTATTCTAAAGAAATAACAGCTATCAACACATAACTGAAAACACACGTGTACGTAGTCGGACAGGCATTCATTTTGGCTTAAATAAACAGGACTATATTAAGAATGTTTATTAGGAGGAATGAATTAAAGAAGTTATGTATAACTTTTTATTCAGATGTATACTGCTAATGTAAGCTGTACTGTAGTACTAGAACGGGCAACTACAAAATGTGTAGTCAGCTACCTAGGTGCTCTAGGTAGCAGTGATGCATGAGGACAGTGGATGTGTGAAATGATGTCATTATACATTGTAAAACATTTGTACAGCTACAGTGTTATTAATTATGTATATTATAAACATTCTTAAATAAATCAACAGCATGGGAATTGAACTCCAACTTATACGGAGAGTACTTACCATGCCCAGTTAATTATCCCCATGAGCTAATTGTTACAACAGCTATGAAATGGTTATAACAAACCTCCTATATGATATATATGGGACAGAGATAAATCTCTAATATCTGTAGGAATGCTCAGGTATATGTAGGATAGTTATTCTTACTGTAGGGATCCACAACCTGCATCTGAACCTCCTTGACCCTCCAGTGAAGCTCCTCTATTTCACTCCAATGCAGGTCATCATAGCTGTGATGAACCTGCACTCCAGTGCAGTAGATCCCTGTACATTTTTAGTGCTCACCCACAATCTGGTTCCAGAGCTCTACCATTGCAAAATTCCTTGACCTGGCTCTCATCTGATGCTCCACTCCAGCATAGACATTCAGCATCTGAGTGGTCTCCTCCTCAGTCCAGTTGGGCACATGGAGTCATCTCAGCCTCCTTCAAGTAGCCATCTCAATCATCCAATGGAAAATGTATGAAAAATGCAAAAACAGAAAAATGCTCACTGAAGTCCCACTCAGTTCACAGGTAGCAATGGTCTGCTCTGTAAATACATCAAAACCAATATTTGAAAGTGGCACCGATGTCATGTAATCAGGTCAATTGGAAGATAACTGGCACGTGCCACACATGTTATTGTTTATTGATACCTATTGGTATTTACACAGTACACCTGGGTGTTAATATTGCATGTAGCCAATTTACATGGAGATATGCAAATGAAATTCCTAAATGTAGAACTTTAATGACCCTCATTAATTATGTATGGCGCAAACGGTACTTAAAGATGGGTGCAGATTATAGGTTCATAGGTAGCTACTAGGCTATCGGCCCTAGGACCTATACAAGCCTAGCCAAAAAGGTACCCTGGCTTTTGCCACCCAAGAAAATTATTTTTCTGTGCCCCTGTCGAGCAGAGCCACAGAGGTGATCCCCGGGGTGAATCTCCTATTTCCCATCCAATCAAGATTTTTTTTGAAGAGTGCTAATGAGGAGCTTTGTTTGATATAGATAGGTAGTTTGTTCCAGAGTATGGGAAGTCTCTGGGACAGGAATTGATCAATCCACAAACAAGTGCCCAACAGAGCCAACAACACTGAACGAAATGTACAAATAAAAAATAATGCCACCAACCACTCATAGTTCCCAGAAACAGCAGGAAAAACTCTTTTACTAATTATAAACTTAGCATTTTCTCCCTGTTACCTCAGGGCTTCATCAGAGTCAGAGAGTCTGATGAAGCCCCGAGGTAACAGGGAGAAAGCGCTAAGTTTATAATTAATAAAAGAGGTTTTCCTGCTGTTTCTGTGGAACTACGAGTGGTTGCTGGCGTTATTTTTTATTTTTACATTTCGTTCAATCTATCAATCCAGCATGTTCTGTTTATTGTGGTGACAAGGTTTAGGTCCCTAGAGCATATAACTCAGAAGGATTGGGATTTCTTTAAGTGGAGCATGTCCAACAGCTCTGGGATTGACCGAGCTTTGTATGTTAGGCAGAGATCACCTCTGAGTAGGTGATATGCGATGGAGTAAAGCTAGAGTTTTTTGAGACGGTCTGCGTAGGGCATCTGTTTGAGGCCGGTAATCCTCTTTGTGAAGTATTTCTGCAGCCATTCCAGTATTTGTAGATGTCTTGTGAGGTACATACCAAAAGGGTTGTTGCACTCTATAATGGGTCTAATGAGTAACGAGTAGAGGGGAACAATGACCTCTTTTTTCCTGGATGAGAAACCTTTTGTGATGAGGTGTGGCACATAGAAGGATTTCCTGACTACTGTGGTGATGTGATTATCAAAGGAGAGACTACTGTCCACCTGTGTCCCAAGGTCTCATCACACTTTTGGTGTTAAGTAGACTACCGCCTATGTGGTAGCTCATGGGTACAGAGTTTTTACCAAAGGGGATGACAATACACTTTTTGGCACTGAGCTTGAGGCCATGGCTTTGACACCAGGCATCTGTCTCAGTGAGGTCCTTTTGTAGTATGTCCACAGCGTTAGGAGTTTCAATTATGGCTCCTAGTTTGCAGTCATCTGTGAACTTCATTAGCCAAAGACCTTCTGTGTTTGCCTGTACTTCAGAAAAGTAGACACCAAACAGGAGAGGACCCAGAACTGAACCCTGTGGTACTCCACTTATCACTGGTCTGAAGTCGGATTTGGAGTCTGCTACTTTCACAGTGTGGGTTCTGTCAGTGAGCCAGTTGGCAACCTATCTTGTGACATAGGGATTTATATCAAGTTTAGTGAGTTTATCTATAATTCCAGAGTGGGGGATGGTGTCAAAAGACTTGGTGATATCTAGATAGGCTGTGTGAACCACCTTACCCTCGTTTATGGCTTTGGTGACTGCTTCAAAGAAGTCAATCAGGTTTAGGAGACAGGATCTGCCTTTTACAAACCTGAACTGGGTGGGGTCCAGAGTTTGGAGGTTACCAATGTCTTTGTTTATAAGTTTCATGATGATACGTTCCATGGCCTTGCAGACCAGGCTCGTTAGGCTAATGGGGTGGTAGTTCCTGGTGTCTGTGGTGTCTCCCCCTTTGTGGATTGGGATAACTGTCGCTGTGTGCCATTCAGTGGGCAGAAAGCCTGAGGTGAGGCTATGATTGAACATGGTGCTTAGGTGTGGTGCCAGTTCATTCTGTAGTTCATGTAGAACGCAGCCTGTGATGTTGTCAGGTCCCATAGATGTTGTGTTCTTGGCTTTGGAGAGTGTGGTTTTTACCTGTGCAGCCATGATTTCAGGAACTTTGCATTCTTTCGGTATAGAGATGGGCCCTTTAGGGGGTGAGGGGTGGTAAAGTTAGCACTGAACCTATCTGCCAGGATGTTGGTAATATCAGTTGGTTCTGTATATTTAGTGCCATTGTGTTGTAACTCAGAGCAGATCTGAGTGTTGCCATTGAGATTCTTGACATAGCTATAGAATGCTTTGTGATTGTCTTTAGAATCAGTGGTGATTTTGTTTTCATAACTAGCTTTGGAGGATTTTGTGGTGGATCTCAGCTTCTTACTAAGGCTGACCAGGGAGTTCTTCCAGTCATGAGATTTTAATCTTTTTTGCAACAGTTTCTTTCTTCTGTTGTAGAGTTTGTTTATGGCAGGGGACCACCAGATTGACTTCCTTTTTTTGAAGGATAGCATTTTGGTTCTGTTAGGGATAGCACGATCCATGCACTCGTGCATGTGCTTATAAAGTGCATTTGATTAGGATTCAGCAGTCGTACCTCTATTGTCCATATGCATGGGTGTCATGAAGTTTGTCACTTCTGTCTTAAGAAACGTGAAGTTGGCTTTGCAGAAATTTTTTACGGTGGTTTCCCTAATGGGGGTTTGTGCGGGATGTGGATGTCTAGGCTGATTAGCTTGTGGTCGGATCTGACCAGCGAGGAATTGACCTCTGGTGTGGAACACCGGTCACCCATGTTGATAATGACCAGGTCTAGGATATTGTTCCCCCTGGTGGATGTGCTTTCTTTCACTTACTTGGAGTGAGAGGTGCATTGGCAAGTGGTAGCATTTCTGTTTTGATGACTGTTAACATCTGTTAAAGTTATTTCTTCTCAAAGGTACCTGTTTACATTTATTTTAATAAAAAATTTGAGCTTTAACAGAACTAAATAAATGAAGAACGGACAAATACCAAAACACGATGAGACCACCCAGATCACTGTAGCTCGAGCAGGAACCGAGTAAGGAAACTACTTTCCACAGATACCTATAGTTCAAAAATCCACACCTCGATCCAAACAAACACAGGTTTATTGCAACCAGAAAAGCAATACAGGTTGAGCGCTTTCATCCACACTAAGCAGACTTCTTCAGAACCAATTAATGCAATTAGCAAAGTGCATTTATAAAGCAGATTTGGCGCCAAAAAACAATTAACATACTAAATTGCTAAATTACTAAATTACATATTAAATGTCTAAAACATCTCATACACGCACAGTAACATCAATACTCCTAAATTGAAATACTAACTATTGTGCATAGTAAAATAAAAAACATATTAAAATGTGCAACATATATACAAAACATGTAATAAAACATGTATAAAAAACGTGTATAAAAAACATGTGTAAAAACATCATCATCCCTATCCTAAACTTAAATATTAAAAATGTGTTGTATCAGCATGAAAAATGTCATAGTTATGAATCTAACCCCGATCTAAAAGGAGAAAGGGTTTAATACTGATGCTTTCATTTAGACCCGGCCAAGAGGTGGCATCACAGAATATCTGCCACTTGGTCTCTAAACACGACAATCCAGTCTTCCAATTACCCCCATATTCGTTCACCTCAATTTTATCAATAATTTTGAAAGTGAAACTATGTTGGGGACCCTTCTCACTAATGTGCTTACTTAATGCATTCTTTGTATCTACTTTGTTGATTTTGTATACATGCTCATATATACGTGTCTTAAGCTTCCTTTCCGTCTTGCCAATGTAATAAGCCTGGCAACAAGAACAGGAGGCCAAATATACCACCCGCATAGAGTTGCAATTTCCTTTTTTACCATAGCATATAGTTTTGTTATAATTGCCTAATTTTGTGATCTTATTAATGTTGATGTATTGACAATACTTACATCTACCACATTTACTAGTATGTTCATCTTTGTTACCCCTAACCTGTTTTGTCAACTTTCCACCTTCAATAATTCTCTTGAGGTTCACCGAGGTTTTAAATACACTAACAGGGTGGTCACCTAACACCATGGCAATGCTATCAGAACTCATAAAAACATCCCAATGCCTTTTCAAAATCTCCTTGACTAAGTTGGAATACGGATTAAACATAATAACACACACATTCCTTCTATAACTTGGAGTTTCCTTAGTAGAGTTGTTACCAACAAAGGTACTACCCAATAATGGAACGAACCTGTCACCCCATAATCTGGTCACATATTCAGTAACATCCTCCACCATAGCAACCGGATATCCTCTGGCCAAAAACATCTCAGCTACTGTTCCCATTTGATCTTCCATGTCCTGTCTGGTAGAACACATTCTCGCAACTCGGA
Source organism: Protopterus annectens (assembly GCF_019279795.1). NCBI lineage: Eukaryota > Metazoa > Chordata > Ceratodontiformes > Protopteridae > Protopterus > Protopterus annectens. Next base: position 1,574,396,120 of record NC_056744.1, on the reverse strand, counting down.
TGCATTGCCCTTTGAGAACATTTTTGAAAATATGGGGGGGATGACTACTGCCAAACTGTATATAATCATTAGAAAAGGTGGACTTCCTATAAATTTTCGACTTAAATCCTTCATTGGTGTTACTAATGTATGTGTCCAAATAAGGGATTCCTAATGTCTCCATTTTGTATGTAAACCTTAAAAAGCTAGTGGTGCTGTTTAAGTAGGAGATAAAGCTGGGTATGTCTTCTACAGGTCCCTTCCAAACTATAAAAAGATCATCCAGAAAACGTGTATATAAGGCAATGTGTTTAAAGTATTCACTAGACATGACGAATAACTCCTCCCACTCAAGCATGACGAGGTTCGCAAAAATGGGGGCACAAGAGGCCCCCATAGCAACTCCTCTGATTTGTTTGAAATACTCTCCCTGAAACTGTATATAGTTATGTGAGAGAACCAATCCCATCATGTCGAGTATCAAACATATTTTATCCCATGTAAGGTTGGAATGTTTTTTCAAACTGTTTTCAAAATATTCAAGACCAATTGCATTGGGAATACACGAAAACAGTTCCTGGACGTCTATAGTCAAAAAAGTCAAATTGGGGGACCATATATCCTGTTTTAATTTGCTTAAAAAGTCCCAAGAGTCCTTGGTTAAATGTGGGACGTTGTGATATACATGTTTGCACCAATGGTCAATAGCGACCCCTATGTTAAATGTTTTTGATTTTGAACCGGATATGATGGGTCTGAAGGGGGGGTTATTTACACTTTTGTGTATTTTGGGAATACCGACTATTTTAGCCATCACAGGATACTCAGTTCTAATAAATTCATAGACCTCATTCGTGATACGGTTATCAAGTAGATATTCCTCAATAATCAAGTCTATTCTGTGATATCCTATATTAATCTGGTTGAGAGAAATCTCTTCATAATTACCAGAGTTGAAAAGGATATCTTGTATAGCTTTGCAATAGACATTAGAGTCATATATCACAAGACCACCCCCTTTATCTGGTTTCATAATCCTAATTTCACTATTGGCCACTACTTGATCCAAACACAGTCTCTCTCCCTTCGTGAGATTGTCAATAAAAAGCGTACCATACCATGGGTCTCTCCGTATATGTCCACATAAATTGTAAATGTCTTTACATACCATTCTCTCATAATTGATAACCTGTACATTAGTAACGGGAATGTATGCACTTTTTCTAACTAATTTGTTAGTATAGCCATCACTTGTGGTATCATTAAATTGTAGTGCTAACTGGAGCCTTCGACAATAAAGCTTCACTTCTTTAATAACATCAACTACATTAAATCTAGCAGTTGGGATAAATTTCATTCCCTTACTAAACAAAGAAAAGAATTCTTGAGTTATGTAAACATCCGTAAGATTGTATACTTTAAAACCTGAAAAGGAATGGACGACAACTCTATTGCCAACACTTGTCTCAGCTTTAGTTAAATTATTATCACTCACATCTTCTTCACAAGTTACCACACACTCATTTGTCGAGGGTGCCTGCATTACACTAGTCAACAAATGCTCATTGATCAAGGGAACGTACGTTGTGTTATTACTCAGGGGACACCCTCTCCTTCTCTCTATCTTCGTTTGCGATATATAGGTGCTTGGTGAAACCTTCCCCCTTGAAAATTTTCATCCACATCCCTCCTTATATTCCTACCCCTATAAACTTCAAAGCGTGGCTCAGTATTATTCATCCTGTTATAAGTGTTGTGGGGCCAAATGTATGCCCTATGTAATTTATATGCCTCTAAATCCCATTCTAACTTATCCAGCTTCCTATTGTATATATCATACGCCTTAGATTTCGCCACTCTAAACTGTTTATGAAAAAGTTCTTGCCATGAGGGAAAACTGGGGTCCTGCGTAATTTCGTTGTGCAATTGTTCAATTTCTGCCAACAAATTCCCTATCTTCTCATCATTAAACTTCATGAGTAGTTTAATAAATTCAAAACCAAAAAGATCAAATAAATTGTTAAATTCATATTGCACAGTTTCATTATATTGAACCCCTAAAGGTAGTTTAAAAAATCTTAGCCCTTTGGGCACAATTTTCAAGTTCAAACATTTCTCTAAATATCCATTGTCAATTTTAGCACCCTTAATATTATGCAGTTTTTTACCCAATAAATAAATCTTTGACTTAATAGAACCATTAGCTGAAATCCCATTTCTATCTTCAGCATTTGTTATATTTTTAATAGCCAAAATCATATTCATCGTTCAAAAAACTATTCATAAACTCATTTGGATAATGTCCAAAGTTTTTATTAATGTTGTTACTACAAGAAGGAGCACCCTTGTCCCTTTGATTGTAGTTGTAGTTATGAGTTTGAGTTCTAGCACAAGGACTAGAAATAATGTCTTTCCCCACAGTACCTTTTTGGCGGTCAGCACCCTTGCTAACCGTTGCGGAGTAAGTTTTCATCATAGCCCGATGTTTAGGCTTTGCCCCCATATGGTGCGTCTCTTCATTGGAGTGAAAGAGACTGAAATCGAATGTAAATTCCGCGTCATCTAATAGCTGTGTATCCAACTCTTTAGAGTCCAAGTTAAGTTGCACACATGGCGTTTCCGCCGTATTTCTTATAATCTGTCCATTAGGAATACTCGGCTCACTAATTCCGACCTCCTCATTAGGTGATATCGAACCGATAGAGGCAACCCTTGCAGCATGTAAGTTTGTAGAAACTGAGTTAGTAGAAACTGAGTTAAGACCCGGTGGAGCCGCTTCCAAGTTAACGGCTTTCACCACGGGTCTCGAAAGAGATGCAACCAACTCCAGCAACTTGCTGACGTCGTCTTTCAACGACGTAACCTCCTCACGTAGTGCCAAAAACTCGATTCTGCTCAATGAAGCAGACGGAGATCCAGGGGAAGCCATAAAAAGCCAACTAAATAAATGAAGAACGGACAAATACCAAAACACGATGAGGCCACCCAGATCACTGTAGCTCGAGCAGGAACCGAGTAAGGAAACTACTTTCCACAGATACCTATAGTTCAAAAATCCACACCTCGATCCAAACAAACACAGGTTTATTGCAACCAGAAAAGCAATACAGGTTGAGCGCTTTCACCCACACTAAGCAGACTTCTTCAGAACCAATTAATGCAATTAGCAAAGTGCATTTATAAAGCAGATTTGGCGCCAAAAAAACAATTAACATACTAAATTGCTAAATTACATATTAAATGTCTAAAACATCTCATACACGCACAGTAACATCAATACTCCTAAATTGAAATACTAACTATTGTGCATAGTAAAATAAAATAGTAAAATAAAAAACATATTAAAATGTGCAACATATATACGAAACATGTAATAAAACATGTATAAAAAACATGTGTAAAAAAAACAGAACTTGCTGTAAGTTACTGGACTGAGGTTTAATCGACCTTTATGCAAGTGTTGCTATTTTCATTAACTGATTTCATTCCCGTATATAGTTGTATAGACAGATTTACAGTGCAAATGTGAACAGTACATAAAGACAGATTTATGGATTATCCGTATTTCTTACTGGCAATTTCTTTCACTCTGTGGTGTAACTACAGAAACTTAAAGATTCCGACATTATGTGTACATGCTATGTTCTTTGTATGTTATGGATATTTCTTCACTGATGTTTCTTAACCACAGTCTTAATACTATGTTCTGCTGCTGTTATGGATATTTCTTTACCTTTGTTTCCAAACAAAATTCTTATATGTACTGGTTCAATATTTAAAGGATACGTATTGTTAGTGGCCTGCCTACAAATCCTGAGGTTTTCCGATGCTGTCTGTAAGTTATTAAATTGTTACTTTTTGTAGTATTTTCACACAAAATTCATGCAGACTCTTGTTGCTTGATGTTGTCTTTGGACCTCCATTCAACAGATATGTAGCATAAGGGGTTCTAATCCCACACACAGCCTCTAAAGATATTATAAGTTCTGTTGATTTTACAGTTGTTACATATGCAGGCATTGTTGTTACTTTTCATATGTCACATTAGTATTTCTCACAGACAATGTTTTACAGACTTTTGCATTGCACAGAAATGCTTAATGTTTATGTTGATGTACGCAGTCCACAGAATCATCTGCATAACTGGGCTCACACAGGAATACAATTGTGTGCATATCACTGTCTTTCAAATGGCCAACCGTCCTAGAGGTGACAATTTCTCCCCACAGGAAAATGACATCATACTTGATACTGTCCAAACAACATTGGCAGAGACCCTTGGCCAATCTAGGAATGCAATTTGGAGAAATGAAATCTGGACCGACTTTACCAACATGATAAATATAGTTGGAGGTCACAACAGATCCCGTGAGGCCTGTCAATGCTGCTGCACAGACATGATCCTCCATGCAGTCAACAATTTAAGATGATATAAGAGATTAAAGGATGCCACAGCTGGTGGCCTACCATTGACCCCCCCCCCAATGGCATTAAAATATTTTTGGCCTCCCTGCATAGAGCAAGAGGACAGCCATACATACCCACGATTGGGATAGAAGCTGGAGTTCCAGGCTGAACATGCATGGCTTTCTTTCCATGACATGGCTGAGTATAGACTCAATCACTACATATTGCTGTCACATGCATATTCATGTATTATCATTTTTGATTTACAGCAGCAGATTTGAGCTGTGCACACAGATCAACACAGGATGATAATGATGAATGTAAGTTCTTCCACACAGGCCACCCTAATACAATATGCAGATGATTCCACTCTCATTTGCACATCTGACAACATGGCACACCTCCAAAAATTACTCTGCAAGCTTTAACAGCCACTGAAACATGGCTTCATAACTCACAACTCATGCTTAACCCAAAAAAGACCAAACTATTATCTCCGCTCTCTTGATAATACAACCATTGACGACACCTCTCAAAGCAAACTATTAGGAGTGATAGTGGATGATAATCTTACACTTAACCTGCATATTCAAAATTGCATAAGAAAAACTCATGAAAAACTAGGGATGTTTTACAGAGCCAAAAGCTTTCTCACTGACGCAACTAAAACAACACTTGCCACTACTAAACTCCTCCCCACTCTTCTTTTTGGAAGTCCCATGCTTACTAATCTCCAGGCTTCACAAAAATTAAAACTTGAATAATGCTATAACAAAGCTGATAAATTTGAAGCACATACCCCTTTCAGAACCAACCACTGTATAGCACTAAAAAGCCTTAATTGGTTAGAACTGCCACATCAACTAACATATACACAACTTTTTACCACCTATAAAATTATCCAGCATCCATCTGCCTGTCCAGCTCTAAAAAACATTCCACACAACTATGTTCCCAGTGGGTCAATGCGATCCAGTGAAAAAAACTCTCATCTGTCTACAAACCTATCAAATCTGCTGGATGTTGTCTGCACTTGTACAAGGTTGCTAAGTCCTGGAACTCCTTACCTGTATCCATCAAATCTATACCCTCCCCCACATCTTTCAAAACCAATCTAAAAGACTTCCTAGCAAAAATCTGGCTCGGTTCTTGCTCAAATCCAGGATAAACTATATCCCTAGGTATGAACAAGTACCTTTTCATTTCTTATAACCTCTTACTCTCCCTTCATCACTTACTTCCTTACTGCTAGTTAATTCCCTTCCCTGACTTTCTCTCTAAATATATCAGAAGCCTGTTTTTCTCTTACTTCATATTGCAATTCCTATATGTATTAGACTAAAGTACCTTTAATTTGATACAAACTGTCTAAAATTTCTCGAATGATTGTCATATACCTTGCATTGATTCTTAACCAATGTTTTTATATTATGTCTAATTTGTTATAATTATTTAAACTACAGATGTTTTTGTTTTATTTTTGAAAATTGTAAAAATATTGTTCTTAAAATGTTTTGTAATAATTTGAAGCCTTTCTTATTGGGCTTCCACTGAAAATGGGCTTCTAGCCAGTCAGACTTTCCCAGTATTCAAACATCAGTAAATAAATAAATAAATAAATGTTTAATGACATGCAGTTGTACAACTGAAGTACAAACAGAACAGTGCAACCAACATGTGTAGTCACAGGTCCATCTACTTCTGGACAGCACCAGGGAACAGCAGGTGAGTGTCACCATAATGTGTTACTGTGACCACTACCTGTTATTGCCTTAGCCTCGTGTCATGGCACTGCTGTTTACTGTCATATTGTTATTTCCTTTTCATTGTACATACAGATACATCTAGTGGGGACCCAAGTCATGCAGGTGTAAGTACAGACAGACCTGGTTTGCTACTGCAACTGGTTCATAGTTTACATCAATGTGTAGCACACGTGATACATGACACTAATGTTACTATTTTTCAACGCAGGTCCATCTGGCCTACAGGCACAATGTCTGTCACATGATTATCTGCAGCCCCTGTTACTGTGTTATATATGTCATGCTGTTAGTATTGTTTTGGCTGAATACATGACTGTGTTACCTTTCTATTTACTTTCCCACTGCAGGATCTGCAGCACAGCCCTCAAACTCTCCACAGTGGGAGCCTGTCAGTGGTGTGTTATTAACTATGTTTCATACATGTCATTACTGTTACTCCTGTTGTTGTCCTCCATTAATACTGTGTCCTTCTTCCCATTCCCAGGCCAGACTACGTCGACCTTATCAACTACACAAACCAATGGTACATGTATGTAAAACCTTCTGTATGTTTTAACTGTGTTCATACGGTTAATGGTGACAATGATGTCATCACTAATGCTGATTTTTTTTTTGCTACAATGGTTGAAGTTCATCCCACTTCAGCAGCCACCGTCTTAGGTATGTGTTCTGTTTGTATTCATCACATATGTCATGTATGCTGGCTGTGTAATGTAATTATATATCCCATGCCTCCATGTTATATAGATTCCTTGAACCATACATGGAGAAGACCTCATGTAAAGTCATTATTATCTATAACATTGCAGTGAGATATACATGTCATATATCTTTGATGGTATCCAGCATGTGATGCACTTTGTCCTGATCTGTGTCATCTCTCTCTTCTTTTAGAACATCAACTATCTGTATCCTGCATTAGCCCATCCAGTGATCATGATGTGGGATCTGATGTGTGTCAGCATGGTAGCATGGCCCCAACACACAGGACAGTGACATGGTGATACAGTCTAGGCAAGATGCTGACAGTGATGCTGATGCAACTGTAGCCTCAGATGTGGAGAAAAACTTGTCTGGCCATTCTAAGAATGAGGGGATATTGAATGGTGAATAGGATGAAACAGCTGAAGCACAAATCCACATTAAGATTACTGCTGACGTTGGCAGTTCCCCTCAACAGTTTGATACTGGGCATCACAGTACATGTAGGTATGCAGATTGTGTGCATGGCCAGGTGTCAGAGGGTGTACACCTACTCCTACAGTCAAATGAACATTCCAAGCAATGTCATGGATAAGACATCCATACACTTACCTGTGCCTCAGATCTTGTTACACCCCAAGTGTATGGGGGCAGAAGTAGTAGTGAGTGCTGTACTCAGTGCACAGTACATGCTTATGTAACTTCAACATGTAGGAGTGTGCTACAGCATGGAGGAAATCTTGCATGCTACTGTAGTCACATTTATGCTTCATTATGCATTTTAGGTAGTGTTCCCTAGACACTGTGAAGAAGGTAGTTGATCACACACACACATTAAATAGGCACTGCCTATTGTGCACTGCATTTTTACTGCTGCTGATATGCTCACTGGCCAGCCTGATGCTGATGCCTGCCACACTACCTGCTGTCTCATGTTGTCTTGAGGTCCATGGACATTATTTTCCCCTTGTGCATTTGGTTATTGAAGTTGTAGGCATGGCATAGCCGGCCTTAGGCATAGGCCAACTAGGCGGTTGCCTAGGGCGCTGCTCTAGTAGGGGCACTTTTTCAGTATTTATTTGGTGTAAGTAGACCAAGATGGGGGCACTGGGTAGTGTAGTGGGGGGTGCCGTGGAGCCATTTTTCCTAGGGCACCAGTTGACCTAAGGCCGCCCCTGAGGCATGGCACCACATTCTTTTCATTGCTCACAAGGAATTCACAGCAGCCATATTCCTCTTAAGCCGAAAGTCACTTCAGCCATGTGTCACCAACCAAATGTACAACAGGGAAATGTATTACTGCCTCGGCGTCTGAACCCAGCAGTTCCATGTCAAAGTGAGGGGCAGTTTTCTGTTACACTGAAAGCATTTGAAGCTGGACTGTGTTAGCGAATATGGAAGTGAGTTTCATAATATCGCAACATGAACTGCATATAAGGAATTTCCATAGGGGTTGCTATTTGTGAATGGATGGAGGGTGATGATGCCCGGTATGTCACATCACAGGCTACATCACAGGGCATGTCTCCATTCCCCACGGGTGCAGCGGTAAGGTTGTCACCTCACAGCAAGATGTTCTCCAGTTCGATTCTTGGCTGGAGTGCTTTCTGTGCAGAGTCTGCATGTCCTCTCTGCATTCATGTGGGTTTTCTCCGGGTGCTCCAGTTTCCTCCCACGTTCTAAAGACATGCATCTGGACAGTTTCACCCTGGGCCCCCGCTGAAAATTGGTTTTGTTCCAAGTCGGACTTTCCTGGTAAACAAATGTTAAATAAATAAAATAAATAAATAAACTATAGTGGGGAATTGTTTGGGAACACTATTACAGCGCTAAGAGTAAAGACAATTGATGACTCATCATTGGCCTTCAAGTAGGATATATATTTTCTGTTTGTAGCCTAAGTAATATAAAGTACATTGACAACTCTGTGGGTTAGTGTTTATGATCACTATTCCAGTTTCTTGACACCTCCCCAAAATATGCTGGTTGATTGACTAATCTAAAACCGTTCTTGTGTTTTATTGTTACCTTTGCCTTTATGGCTCAAGGGATAGTTGACAATGGTCTGAGAGACACCATTCCATTTACCCAGTTATCAAGCAAATTAAAGCAAATTAAAATAAAGAAAAAAAATGGCATTATCCTACCAAGTATGCAATCCCGTATTTGTGAGTATTATAGTATCTTGTTATGGCCTGAGTTGTTTTCTGCTTATAAGCTGTCATGTCTTCCTGATCTCTACCAGGCAGTGGACACTACAGTGTATTATCTCTGCACATCTTCTGGGCATTTATTAGTTGATGCCCCCACCCCTTCAGCTGATCATAAACAACCCAGACCGCTAAAGAATCTCCCCCAGGCAATATAGTTGTGCACTCTGTCCCAAGTCAGCAGGCTCCCTTCTGTTTTTTTATTACGCTAGTTCTGAATGCAGCTTCAGCAGGAATCTTTACTTTCCAGCTTTTATTTTAATTTTATTTAAGATATTATAGCATGGCATATATTACATGTGCCACATGAAATGCATTAACTCCCAGAGTGCTCATTCCTAAATGGAAGGAATCTGACATGCCACATTTATGAATATTTTGATTAATATAGCTTATTATTTATTATACGTTCAATTCTCTAAATCCTATGTCACGTGTCATTGACCCACTCCTTTCACTCTGCTATCTGTATACAGTGTGCTAACAGCTTTCATGGTTGGAGAAAGTGGCAACATATGATCTAGTTCCTGTGTTCTAGTTTATTGGACATTTGTTTGTCAGTTTTAATGTATTCTTCTGTTTTAAAGTTTTAACATCACCCCAAAAAAGAAGGCACTCCTGCCCTTCTCCAGAAAATAGTTACAGATGTAGATATAATCAGTGAGGCAGACTACAATAAAATATACATTCACCTAAACAGCTACATGAAAAAATAACATCTATTAAGAATAGTCTTTCAGGAGTTTTTGAGGAAGCTATGGCTAATGAGAGATAAAGGAAGACACCTGTTTAAAGGCATGCAGCAAATCTGAATAGGGATACACTGTCATCTAGTGGATTGTTGCATAACTACATAAATACATGTACACAGTAGAATAAAGTGAATGGAATTGCTTACCTTAGCCAGTTTCTTATGAGCTAGACAAGAATTTCAGGTAGAGGAGCAAAAATATATGTAGGTTTGCCAGAATACATTTTAAGCACACCTAGTCTGAATTTTTAACATTTAATAGCACATTATTTATTAATGATTCCAATGTTTCTCAACTATAAACTATAAACCTATAAACTAATGGGAAAAATTTCTCTGGGTGCTTGCTACAGAAGCTGTAGCCAGTTTGAAGTACTTTTTATTATTAAAAGTATTGTCACTTCAATATTTTATATAAAGCCACAACGTTAGTGGCAAACCAAAGATAGCTAACCAGATTGTTTAATTCTCTGCAATCAGTGCTGAAGGGGAAAAACGGTGCTCTCAATCAAGTTTCATAAAATAAAGTGTAACTTTCCAGTTCATGCAGGTAAAGTTAAAATAAACAGGAAAACAGAACCAGTAACACAGCTAGGGCAGGACAAAGGGGGCAGCTGCACTGGGCTCAAAGTGCTAGGGGGTACAATCAGCAGATCCTACTCAGTTTTCTGAATGTTGGTATTACAGTTTGTTACAGTTTAGATACAAACTTTTTTTCTTTATTTTTGCTTGAGTTGGAAGAGGCTTTTAGAGGGTATGCCAGAACAGCTACATATTCTTCTGCAAAGACCACATATCTAAATCACAATTAAATGTAAGCATTATTCCTTAAATAGCTGATAAACTAAGACAATTTTTATGAGTAACACAAAGTTCGAGTTTTTGAAAAATAAGATAATACAGCTGCTTAGCAATAAGTAGCATGGATAAAGTTGTGCATTGCAGCCAACGAGTATGTATGCAGTAAAGTGATGCTACTCAGGTATGCCATGGAGCAGGCTGCATATGTAGGCACTGCATTTCTGACAGGAGCCATGTGACTTAGACCCAGCAGCATGCATGTAAAGTGCTGACAGCAATGCACATCCACATGCACATTGACATGCCATTGTGTGCTTATACAGCAAAGTACCTACTACATTTATATCATACATTGGTAGAGAAATGGGTGTGTATGACAGTCAGAGAAGGAAAAGAGCAAACAGGAAAACACACAGAAGGGCAAGGGAAAGAGAAGTCGATGTGGGGAGAGGGAGAAAAGTTTTTTTAGTGTGAAAAGAGCCCATATTTCAAAGAAGGCTAGAAGGGAAGGTAGCATGGGGAATGTGTGGGCAGGAAGGAGGTTACACAGGGATGGCAGCAGTAGCAAACATACTGACATAAAAGACAGACAGGAGAGGTGTTACCCAAAATGGGTGTGACAAAGGAGAGATACAGACAAAGGGAGGAAAGAAAACAGCATGATGAGGTACAAGATGGGATGAGGACTAACTGCCAAACTGCACAGTGGTGTACCAAACCAGAAGTAAGTCACTTCAATAACTGCCCACATGGTTGGTCTCAGGCACTGGTGGCCCATGGTTGGGCCATACAAGTTTTTGACTCTAGAAATCGCAGGAGGATGTGCTACAGGTTGTCAATCCAGGTACCCAGCCACTAGTCCACCACAACTATTATCAGTCCTTCCATTTCCCAACTTGTGACCCTGCCTATGATGTTCCTTGATGTCCCCTGATGGGAAGTCTACACCTTTCACTGGGGAAACACTACTAGAAGGCATCAATGAACCCTCCAGGTCATATCCAGAAGGTCATCCTGCACAGAGGGTGGCCTAGAGACCAGTAGAGAGGTAGCAGATGTTGGTGAGGCAGATGTAGTGCAAGGTGGCTGGCACCCCACTACATCCATCTCTGCACCCCACTACATCCTTTTCTGTGTCTAACACTGCAAAATATATTAATTAAACTGGAGGAAAAACAAAACAGCAAAGAACAAACAATAAAAGTAAGAGGATAAGCATATCTCACGGAACAGTGCAAAATGCTTCCACATGGCTGCTTCCACATTAATTAATGAATTCATTTATTTATTTAACATTTGTTTACTGGGAAAGTCTGACTTGGAATGAGACAATTTTCTGTGGAGGCCCGGGAAGAAATGCTTCAAACGGATGTCTTTGTAATGTGGGAGGAATATACTCAATGTAATACTAGCACATTTGTAGGCTTTTCTAAATTCTGACACATTGTTAATCACAATGTTTTTCAGAGTTATAATATTATTTATAATGATTAAATTCTGATTGCATTTGATGTACTTATTGTATATGTCTAAGATTACTGCATATGTAATGTTTCCTTTTATGTAATGTTTTATGATATTGTTGCCTGCTGGCCTGGGTCATGGTTGAAAAGGGTCTTGGATGAGTCAACCTGCAAAGATAAAAAAATAAATAAAGAAAAAAATGATAGTAATAAAAAGAAAAGAAAAGCAAAGGCAGTGATCACAAGTTTGTGTTACATGTTTGCAGGAGAGGCCCCTGATGGGGTAAACTGCAGTCAGATAAGTAATAGCAACACAAAAGCAATATACAGGCCTGACACATGCCTGCTACAGAACTATGTGGGCTACAGGGCAGGATATGATGGGACATACCCTGTCTTTGGTGTGAAGGATAGTGACACAGTGCACCAGTGCCAATCAGTGTGAGTATGATGTCCATTGAAACTAGGCCGAAATAATCCCAATGCACAAATGAATTACACAGCTTTGCGGAGGTAATGTGCATGTGGCATAGACCATGTGTCAAATATTGTGATGCGTGGCACAGGACGGTAACAGGACGTGTATAACCCACCTCAGAATATCAACATGAATACACACAGGACATGTAAACCCTGTGGTAATACTGCAATCTGACATGTGTCAGCTGGCATGGATCATTACATGAAATCCTAACATTCCCATGCACGTGGTATGCCAGGTATAACTGGCACAGTCATGGGTGATGGAATGGGCAGACATACACAACACCATATCAGGCTGAAAAGGCAGTACACATTACTTGCGTGGTCTCCATATAAGTACAAGGCACTGAATTATAGCAGCTGTATGTAATTGCAGTCTGACATTCAGTGCCAGCTCATTCTACAATACCCTGTCACTGTGGGGAATACCCTGCAGTAGGAAGGACAGTAACAAAGTTAAACTTGCAATTGCAAATTATAAGGCACACAAAGCATTACACAATGGTGAAATTAATTAACAGTACTGCAAAAAAAGACTGCTAAGCAGGTGAATCAAAAATATAAAGGTGTGATAGCACATAATCCCACAGTGGACAGGCATGTTTATCTCCTCTGGTAGATCAGACACTTTTTCTTTTTATCATCAAGAATTCACAAATAGAAAAAAAAAAAGAAATACACCATGTCCATAATCATCAATAACTGCACATTGGTTTACAGTAATGTCTACTTTTGTAAAAGGAATTATCAGGTAGTCACATTTACTGTAGAATTATCAGGTTGTCATATTTACTGTAGAATTATCAGGTAGTCATATTTACTGTAGAATTATCAGGTAGTCACATTTACTGTAGAATTACCAGGTAGTCACATTTACTGTAGAATTATCAGGTAGTCACATTTACTGTAGAATTATCAGGTAGTACATTTACTGTAGAATTATCAGGTAGTCACATTTACTGTAGAATTACCAGGTAGTCATATTTACTGTAGAATTATCAGGTAGTCACATTTACTGTAGAATTACCAGGTAGTCATATTTACTGTAGAATTATCAGGTAGTCATATTTACTGTAGGACTTGTGCTCCTTCTTCTTAACCTCTTCTTCCCATTCGTGCAGAAGATCAGGGTGGTGCCTCTTCAGGTGGCTGTAATTCTATGGGCAGAGCTCACCAAAGTGGATTATTCCTCTTGAAACAGTCAGCTCTCTGGCAAGACAGTGTCAGACATCTACTGTGTACTGAGGACCATCATAAGAGTCCTTAAGCAGGCACTCCTAGTGGCATAGATAAAGCAGGTGGAGGGCAGTGGTTGCAGATTTGCATCAATGCCTGTCATAGAAACCACAAGATGTGTGTCCACAGTTAACATAACAGCATTATGTAGCCTTCTGTCAAAGCAAATTAGAGTGACCACCACAGATTTGCATGGATGGCAGACACACATATGGTCCATGCCTCTCCTAACATTTATACTGTACCTTTGCATGACAACATGCCATTAATCAAATTATTGTGGTGCCATTGTGCCTGTATTGGCCACTAAGCTAGATGGATGTCATGGAGCCACCCGAGCATTTGCAGACCAATTCACAGCCTACCAAACATGTGCAAATCAACTCACAGCCTATCAAGCATGTGCAGACTGACTTACCGCCTACCGTGCATGGGCAGACTGATTCACATCTTACCACGCATGTGCAGCTAGACTCACAGCCTACCATGCATGTACACAGGCAGACAAGGGCCTCATGGGTCACTGTGGGGCTATTAACACACTTGTGAGTGTAATTTAGAAATATTTAACCAAAATTATGTTATTAGCATAATTACTGTGTTACAAATCCTATAATTGTGGGATATAAACAGACATCCTCATTTTGATGCTCATCTCACTATCGAATTTTAAATATTATAGTACATGTATTTTCTGAAGATGTTACTGGAGTGTTCTAGAAATCAAAATTTGTAGTGCATTAGTTGTGGTAAGGGTACACAGGATGGGGGCACTTGGTGATAGTGAACGGATATATCTGCTTAATAGCACCCTGCAGATAGATGGATGGACAACAGAGAAGAGTAGGAATGGGGAAGGTGAACAGACATAACACAGGTCCATCAATCAGTAGTCCAGCAGATGAATGGCTGAAGGTTAGTGAGGGGATAGAGTAACCTTTTCAGTTGGAGACACAGACAAAGAGGGATGTCTTGGTCTGCACAGCCTCTGCTACGGTGGTTCTGCTGACATACACAGAGAAGGGTGTGGGTTGAGGGATGCAGACCTGCTATTCAGACTGTGAGATGTGTCTCTGGGACACATGGTAACATTACTTGTCTGGATATAGGTCTGCCTTAGTCAGATCACAAGACCTGCATTACATCATTGTCTGTCCCAACTGGACTGCTGTGGCAAAAAATGTATAATGATATCCTTTGGCAAGCATTACTTCCCTTGTAACTATCACATTGACATCACACCTCTCACCCCCAAATATTGATCCAGTAGTCAGGGATTTGGGAGTCTATGTCAACATTGCACTGTCCTTTGACCAGCACATATCCACAGTGTGAGGATGTCCTTTATCATCGCACAGCTTGTTTCTAAGGGTATGGTGTCCAGATCCAGGGGTGTAATTATTCCATGTCAACATTGCACTGTCCTTTGACCAGCACATATCCACAGTGTGAGGATGTCTTTTATCATCACACAGCTTGTTTCTAAGGGTATGGTGTCCAGATCCAGGGGTGTAATCATTCCATGTCAACATTGCACTGTCCTTTGACCACCACATATCCACAGTGTGAGGGTGTCTTTTATCATCACACAGCTTGTTTCTAAGGGTATGGTGTCCAGATCCAGGGGTGTAATCATTCCATGTCAACATTGCACTGTCCTTTGACCAGCACATATACACAGTGTGAGGATGGCCTTTATCATTGCACAGCTTGTTTCCAAGGGTATGGTGTCCAGATCCAGGGGTGTAATCATTCCATTGCACTTGGCTCTCATTAGACTGATTACTGAATATAATGCCCATTTTGCTGTTTATATGTCAAAACAAATATTACAACTGGAATGACCACAAAGTTTTCTGACTTGTTTTTATAACCTTCAGCCATTAATTATAAAAACTATGCAGACCATCTCAAAGCCTTGTCCCTCTGCTCAGTAAATGACAGGTTACTAAGAAGCAACCTCTATGTTACATACAGAGTCTCAATAGACCTTAGCTTGTCAGACCTGTTTCACAAATCCCAGCTTATAGGATGTCAATCTCTTATACAACATTAATAGGAGTTGTTGTAGGGATAGGTATGTGTCACACAGAATACCACTTCCATGTTACCTTCTTCCTCCCCACATAAAGGAAAGCACTTCTCTTACTCTATTCCAAGATAATTTGGATGAATGCATGGAAAAACGCAAATTCACCCCTGTTTAACACTCACATCCCTCATGGATAGCAGCAACAAGTACATATGCCAACATGTCCTTGTTCTGCCCTCTTCTGGGTTATTCATAGAATCATAAGAGCATAGGATCGTAGGAAGTTACTAGGCTAATGGTGCAAGGATCCTTACAAGCCTAGCCAAATTTACTATTGTTACCACAATTAACACCTATTGCCCCTGTCCAGGAGGGGCACAGGTGGAACCTCTGGGGTGAATTTACAGTTACCCATTCATTCTCATAATTTGTGTTTGAAGATGGTCAATGAGGTGCTCTGTTGGACATGAAGTGGGAGTCTATTCCAAAGGTGTGGTGACCTCTGGGAGACAAATCTGTCCCTCCAGCAGGTACTATTGATGTCACATGTCAAGTTTAGGTCTTTAAAGCGAGTAACCCATGTGCCATTTGACTGCAGATATGCAGCATTTCCAATAAAGCAGGGTCAGAGATCACCTTATATGCAAAATAAGGGCTAAGAAACTACCATGGGACTATAAGGCTAGGCTTCTTAACTCATTCCCTCCTGTACAGCTGTTTTGAGTGTGTACTTGTGGCTTGAGCCTTTAAAAAAGTAAAGTTATCACCTTACAGTTCTAACAAATACTCATTGATAGAGGTCACATATCAAAACAATTGTGTTTGACATCATGTATGCTTCAAGAAAAAATACTCATTGTATGTAGCATGGTTTTAGAATTATTAATGCAAATATGAACAAGCAATACTTGACACCTAGAGGCGCAGTAAGAGTTAACTGTAGAAACACCTGGAGGTGTACTCAGCTGTAATGAGTTGATCCTCACAGATCAATAGCCTTGTATGTACCTATGAACTTAAAAGAAAATCCTCTCCCTAAGGTGATGTATACTGTTTAAATGAAGCCAGCAAAGGTAAGCAAAGGCAGATAGTAGTGTAAGATTATTATGGGATTTTAAGCCAAAAGGGTGATTAAAAATTATCCAAAAAAAGCCAATTCTAATCTATAGTCTAGTAATTTCTGGGGTTCCATGACAGCCGTTGTGCTCCTTGTTTTTTCAGTCAGTATCTTGTCTTGCTATGATTGTACTCTACTTCAGAACACTTGTTCCTTAGGAAGAAGTCAAAACTCAATCCAGGCATCAAAACCCTGAATACTCATATGTGAAGAATTTTACTTTTATTTGAGATGGTACAACTATTAAAGGCAGCCAAAAAATTGTCAGCTGCAACGCATTATCTGATCAAGTTGAAAGATTTTCCTTTGGATCAGGCTGACAGGTATTGATCCAAAAGCTCTGTCCAGTCCCTTGTTAGATGGACAAGTAATTACCTTTCTTGCACAGGCTTGCTTTGTTCTTCTTGTAAGTTTTCAGAAGTCCCTGCATACATAACTGTTTTCCCTCAGCTCTCCATAGATCCTACAATTAGAGCCGTATTAAACAGAGAGAGAGAGAGAGAGAGAGATCAGCTGACTTTAATTCCTTTTGTGCCAGCTACATCTGTGTACTTAATATGTACATGCTGGAAAATATTCTTCTTAGAAACAATGACTTCAACCTGAAGTATTTATCAACTTCAGACCTTAATGTGGAAGTTTTCTTAAACAGTTTTGTTTGGACAGAAGTTGTTTCAGTTGTCTCCTTGCAGCAGTCCACACAGCTACTAATCTTACCTCAGCAGGAAAACAAAGACAACAGACTCTCTGACAGGATACATAGGTTTGTTCAATACATATTTAGTAAATTTAGAGTTTACTGACTAGGTTTAGCTGTATCCTTCTTACCTCAAAAACAGCTAGTGTTTTTAGTGAAATCAAAGAACTGAAAATATAAAGAAGTTTATCTTTACACACAAGGGTATGCAATATTAGAATTAGTATATTTAGAGATGCAGGGGCATTGGGGTGGAGAGTGGCTGGATGCACACCTGCAAAAGTGTTTTTTTTTTATTTTGTTATGGCATCTAACTTTGTCAGTCATTGACATTTATTCATTTATTTGTCGAGTTTAGATACATTGAGGATTTATTAAGAATCCCTGACTCGCATATTCTGAATGTACAGGTAACTGTGATACTACAGGAACAAGCCCAAAGGCATCAGTGATCTGAACAGTCCTTTGTTTTGTTCTTTCTAAAAAAAAGATCTTTCTGAGACATATAAACTTTGCGTAGATATACTGATTAGTGCTATGACAAATGTAAGAAGCACTGGCAGGCATTGCTAGAGTACATCACACTACAGTAGAAGCTACCTTTGTTGAATATTCAAATTTCTCAGCTCAAGATGTGTGACTCTACAACCTAAACATCGATCCACATATTTTAAAAAGCATCAAAATCACCTTTTGACTTCTGGTTCCAGGACGCAATAACTAAAGAAAGACCTTTTATGACCATATGTAGAAATCAAAAGGAGGTTAATTTAAAACATTCATTTTATTTCCACGTATAAAAGAATTAGCCCCTTGGCTAGGAGTTTTTACTGTTACTAAATCAGTGTAAGAAGCATCAGGTTATAATGCCCAGAGAAGCAAACAGTAAATGAGAATACAAGAAAAAAATTGAAGCTATTGTAAGATGGAAAATAAATAAAATATAAAAAATATTAAATATAAAAGCAATACACTCCTATAAACAGTTCATGTTGAGCTCATTATTCGTGTTCAAGACATGAGTTTTCCTTACATTTGTAAGAGTCTAGTACTGTCTAAATATAGTTTAACATCTGATAGACACTACACAAGAAAGAAAGAATGTAGTCATGACAGGTCAGAACTGTCTGACTGCATATAATGCTATGCCTTTTATGTGGTCTAGAAGCCTAACTCCAAGTTGTTTGGAGGCTTGTCTAGTGTAATACAAAGGACAGAACTAGCTAAGTACATAAACAACTCCAGTTTGGTAACAATTACAACCATGATAAAGAAAGAAAGTATGCCCATTAATAACCTGTTTGTTGCTGCTCTCCCAGTATGGGCAAACTGAGCACCTTTTGCTATACCCAGTGGATTGGTTTGGGACTGGGTTTGGGAACATCCCAGAATGAACATGACAGTCCATGAAGAAGAGGGGATCATGGTATGACCATTGGGGAGAGAGCTTCTCAACACACTGCATTGAAGAATAATTACTTAATGCAGTGTACCAATGTGTTTAATAATTCCTGCAACTCCCACATTGAAAGGAGTAAACTTCACGACACAACTGATGTTGTCTTTCTCCTCACATTTTATCTATCCACATATTGTTTAAACACTGCAAGCTAGATACCTAGCCTAGGCAAAGGGCAAGTTTCAGTACATTTCTGCATGATTCCTGCCTCCTCTGGCAGATCATTTCAACACCCTACAGCTTAATGTATTGTCCATTTATTTTTATTTTTATTTAGTCATTTATTTATTTATTGCTGTAAGGTATTTCGAAAAGAAAGTTATTTCAACTGTGCAAGGTAATTATCTTAACAGGAGATCTTTTAACAGAAGCATCTGTGCAATCCAAATACCTCCAACCATCCCACTTTGTATGCAGAATTGATTTAAAGAGTCTTTGTAACCTACTTGTTTTAACTTATATGCAGTTAATGTGTGCTTAAAAGTCATATATTTATCAGCTGATAGTTCTGAAGTTTATTTATTGTAGATTTCTCATTAGAAGAGCCAAAGAAGGCATGGTGCATTTTATGGGATCATGCCATCTTGCAAAGGTACTTTCAGCGAATGTAAAGAAATTGAATGCAGTTTGCCAAAACTACTTTCATTGACAGTGCAGAGTGCCTTTTTCTCCACTGTTGTGTGACCTCAGAGCTTGGTATACAGAGTTAAGGGGCGGTGGGAGGTAACCCCCAACATGGGTGGTGCAGGGGGACTTGCCCCCAGCAAATAAATAAATAAATAAAAAAATAAAACTTTTAATTTTGCTGAAAGTGTTTTTTGGTGAACTGCATTCAATTTCTTTGCATTCATTGAAACTGCCTTTGATGAATCAACATGAATTTATATTTTATTTATTTATTTCTACAGGTGGTTGAGATGGCCTGAAGACCATTTTTTACAACTCATGCCAAAAGCTGGGCTATGAAATATTATGGACAAGTATAGGTTACATATGAGTTCATATTTTAATTACCATGCTTAAAACTGGTAGCACACAGGGCATGTGAACTAGGAATATGCATGGGTTATCTATATATTCATAGAATAAAATAAGTAATGAATTCAGTTAATGTGAGATAGTTATTGTTGTCTAGCATGGTGTTTATATTCATGCCAACCTTTGAAGACTGAAGTAATTTTAGATAGCCCTAAATAGCTTTCTACTTATACGGGTGGAGAAATTAAAATATATAGATAATTTGACAGTTTAAATCCATATTGTAGTTATTCAGACCTAAGGATAGAAGGTGGGCACCATCAGGTTTTTATCATAGTTAATCATGTCTTGATAAAGTACAGGGAGTAAGAATAGTGTGAGTCACAAGAAAAGGGAGATGGTATGGGTTTGTGGAACACTGTAAGTAATTAGATGGCAGGTGTCAGAAGAAGGCAAGGCTGCATAGATATGGACTGATCAATATAACTTTTTTCACAATACAAATTTGATTTAAATTAGGTGACAGAGCTTAAATTATTGCTTTTTAAGAAGAAGAAGGAGGGAATGTTAAGAGTAGATATGATAGGAAGTAGCTGTTGGAAGTGAGCATTGTGATGTTTTGCTATGTTTTAGCTAGTGACAATATATTTATATGGAGTATGTGCCAACTAACAATACAAATAAAGCATTGTTAAGCTGGTGTTATCTGAGGAAAAAAGCTGGAAAAATGACCTATACCACTGAATCTTAACTCACTTTTATTTTACAGCTGCAAGTGCTGAAGGTCCGTTGCTATGACAACTGTCTTAAACACTTGATGTCTTGTCACATAAATGAGGAAATCATAGATTTCGAGAGGAAGACAATAAAATTTGGAAGCAAAATGAGGGATAGTTCTAATGTATGGAGGTGTGTATATGCAATGTGTATGTGTCTTGGTGTATTTGTGAAAAACTGAATCAGAGGTAATGAAGCTCTTCATTTCCTATTTTGAAAAATCTTTTATTGCATTTTAACTTACTATAAAATCATAATATAAATTTAAGAAATATATAACAATCAACTAAAACACAAATGAAACTATATGCAAAGTCCACAACAAAAATTTACACTGAACAAAAGCATTAAACTTTTTCCAATAAATCTCTCAGTTTTTGCCAAAATAAATGCTCATGTGTAATGTTTGATGTTCTGCCATAAACAGTTTAAAGTTCCTTATTACATACGTTTTTGTTAGAGAAATAAATTATGTAAAAGTGAGGATATCTTTACTTTTCCAGTTCATTGTAATGACTTTTCTGGCAATATCCGGGATGAACCAAAGGACAGGCACTTGTATTTTTGAAATAGAATTTGGAATTGGGACTTTAAATAAAATGAAGGAATTTGAAACAGTGCAATTGTCTGAACACAATGCTTTAGCAAAGTTTTTGAATTATATCCAAAATTGAACAACCATTTTACATTTTATGACCATTTGGAGCCAATTTGCATTTAAAAGTTCATCACATCTCCAATATTTTATATTTTCTTTTTTATAAACCAGGGCAATTATATGTGGTGTTAAAAAGGCTCTATGTAAATTCTCCCAAGTAAAAATTCTCCAATAAAGTGATGATGTGATATTAGTTATAGATTTCAAAGATACTTTTTACTGAAGTCTGAAAATGTTTCATTATTTATTTTTACTGAATAGTCCCAACAAGAAGAATCAAAAGCTTTAAATTCAGCTCTTAAAATCTTATAAATCATGATATACATGACTTATTTTTGGTCTGCTCACTATTAATTTTAAGAAAAAATTCTAAAGTTTTAGGTATAAATTTTGTATTCACATTAAATGATGTTTGTATTTTGTTATTAATAAATTCCTCAAAAATGTGTATGCTTAGCCAACTATCTCCCTTTATATTATATATGGCTAATAAATAATCAGCAGTATGTAGTTTATTTCCATTTAAAAACTGATACCAAAATTTTAACCTATTTTCTTTAAGCTCAAGTATTTTATTTTGATTAAATGATTCTAGGCAACCATTAGTATAATCTATAGGAAACATCAAAATTAATAAATATTTAACCAGATAATTGCTATTCATTACTTTTCTGAATGTAGTTAAAATATAATTAACAAAAGGAATAGAAATAGGATACTTTTGGTATTCATATAAAAGTCTTTTATGACCCAATATAGTTTATTAATGTCTGATTGAAATTTTGGATTTATTTCAGGTATAGACATCATCATCTTCTTTCCGCTGTTCCCGTTAGGGGTCACCACAGCGGATCT
This sequence comes from Protopterus annectens, assembly GCF_019279795.1. NCBI lineage: Eukaryota > Metazoa > Chordata > Ceratodontiformes > Protopteridae > Protopterus > Protopterus annectens. The sequence continues at coordinate 1,574,373,749 of NC_056744.1, read as the reverse complement.
TCTGTTTCCATTTCTTTCTGTCCTCTGCGTCATGCTCTTTCACACCAACCACCTGCATGCCCTCTCTCACCACATCCATAAACCTTATCTTAGGCCTTCCTCATTTCCTCTTACCTGGCAGCTCCATCCTTAGCATACTTTTCCCAATATACCCAGCATCCCTCCTCAGCACATGTCCAAACCAACACAATCTCGCCTCTCTTGCTTTGTCTCCAAACTGTCCAACCTGAGCTGACCCTCTAATATAGTGATTCCTAATCCTGTCCATCCTAATCACACCCAGTGTAAATCTTAACATCTTTAACTCTGCCACATCCAGCTCTAACTCCTGCCTTTTCGTCAATGCCAACGTCTCCAACCCATATAACATAGCTGGTCTCACTACCCTCTTGTAGACCTTTCCTTTCACTCTTACTGGTACCCATCTGTCACAAATCACTCCTGACACTCTTCTCCACCCATTCCACCCTGCCTGTACTCTCTTCTTCACCTCTCTTCCACACTCACCATTACTCTGAACTGTTGATCCCAAGAACTTAAACTCATCCACCTTTACCAACTCTACTCCCTGCATCCTCACCATTCCTCTACCCTCCCTCACATTTACACACATATATTCTGTTTTAGCCCTGCTGACCTTCATTCCTCTCCTCTCTAAAGCATATCTCCACCTCTCCAGGGTCTCCTCAACCTGGTCCCCACTCTCACTACATATCACAATGTCATTTGCAAACATCATAGTCCATGGGGCCTCCTGTCTGATCTCATCTGTCAACCTGTCCATCACTACTGCATATAAGAAAGGGCTCAGAGCTGATCCTTGATGTAATCCCACCTCCACCTTAAACGTATCTGTCACTCCCAGCACAGTCCTCACCAATGTCACACTACCCTTGTACATATCCTGTACCACTCTTACATACTTCTCTGCCACTCCCGACTTCCTCATACAATACTACATCTCCTCTCTAGGCACCCTGTCATATGCTTTCTCTAAGTCCACAAAGACACAATGCAACTCCTTCTGACCTTCTCTGTATTTCTGCAACAACACTCTCAGAGCAAATATTGCATCTGTAGTGCTCTTTCCTGGCATGAAACCATACTGCTGATCACTAATCATCACCACCCTTCTTAACCTAGCTTTCACTACTCTTTCCCATAACTTCAAGCTGTGACTGATCAATTTTATCCCTCTGTAGTTGCTGCAGCTCTGCACATCACCCTTATTCTTAAAGATAGGTACCAAAACACTTTTTCTCCACTCCTCAGGCATCCTCTGACTTTCCAAAATTTCATTGAACAATCTGGTTAAAAATTCCACTGCCATTTCCCCTAAGCACCTCCATGCTTCCACTGGTATGTCATCTGGGCCAACAGCCTTTCCATTCTTCATCCTCTTCATAGCTGACCTTACTTACTCCTTGCTAATCTGTTTCACTTCCTGATTCACTATCCCCATATAATCCAACCTTCTTTCTCTCTCATTCTCTTCATTCATCAGCCCTTCAAAGTACTGTTTCCATCTACTCAACACACTCTCCTCACTTGTGAGTACGTTTCCCTCACTATCCTTTATCACCCTTACCTGCTGCACATCTTTCCCAGCTCTGTCCCTCTGTCTAGCCAATTGGTACAGGTCTTATTCTCCCTCTTTAGTGTCCAATCTCTCATACAACTCTCCATATGCCTTATCCTTAGCCTTCGCCACCTCTCTCTTTGCCATGCATCTCATCTCCTTATATTCATGTCTACTTTCTTCATGTCTTTGGCAATCCCACTTCTTCTCCACCAGCCTCTTCCTCTGTATACTCTCCTGTACTTCCTCATTCCACCACCAGGTCTCCTTGTCCTCCTTCCTCTGTCCAGATGTCACACCAAGCATCTTTCTAGCAGTCTCCCTTACTAGCTCTGCTGTAGTTTCCCAGCTATTCATTAACTCTTCACTGCCTACCAGTGCCTGTCTTAACACTTCCCTGAACTCCTCCTCACAATCACCCTTTTTTAACTTCCACCATTTAATCATTGGCACTGCTTTCACACTTCTCCTCCTCCTCTTCTTGATGATCAAAGTCATCCTACAGACCACCAATTTATGCTGCTTAACTACACTTTCCCCTGTCACCACTTTACAGTCTCCAATCTCCTTCAGACTGACCCTCCTACATAGGATATAATCCACCTGAGTGTATCTTCCTCCACTCTTGTACGTCACCCTATGCTCCTTCCTCTTCTTAAAATACGTATTCACCACAGCCATGTCCATCCTTTTCACAAAATCCACAATCATCTGACCTCCTGCATTCCTGTCCTTAACACCATACCTGCCCATTACTTCCTCATCCCCACTGTTCACTTCACCAACATGCCCATTGAGGTCTGCTCCAATCACTAGTCTCTCACCCTTGGGTACACTCACCACCACTTCATCCAACTCACTCCAAAATTTTTCTTTCTAATCCATAGCGCACCCAACTTGTGGAGCATATGCACTAACTATATTCATCATTACACCATCAATTTCAAGCTTCATAAACATCAATCTATCAGACATTCTCTTCACCTCCAAAACACTCTTGGCATACTGTTCCTTTAGGATAACCCCTACCCCATTTCTCCTGCCATCCACACCATGATAAAACAAATTGAACCCACCTCCTATACAGCTGGCCTTACTTACCTTCCATCTGGTCTCTTGCACGCACAATATATCAACCTTCCTTCTCTCCATCATATCAGCTAGCTCTCACCCTATACCAGTCATACTGCCAACATTCAAAGTTCCTACCATCACTACTACACTCCTAACCTTCCTCCTCTCTTCCTGCCTTCAGGCATGCCTTCCCCCTCCTCTTGTCCTTCGGCCAACAGTAGCTCAATTTCCGCCAGCACCCTGTTGGCTAACATTACTGGTGGCAGTCATTGTTAACCTGGGCCTTGACTGATCCGGTATGGAAATATGAAATGTTCTCCACATAAGTAATTTGGCAAAGGTTTTACGCCGGATGCCCTTCCTGACGCAACCTTCCCCATTTATCTGGGCTTGGGACCTGCACAAAGAAATGCACTGGCTTGTGCATCCTCAGTGGCTGGGTTATTTCAGGTATAGTATTTGAAATTATAAATATTTCATGTAACCATTTCCAGTTTGAAATGTAAGTAGAATTTAACTAATGACTTGTTTTATCTATAATGGCTGAGTTAGTATAATTCAGTGTTTGGAAATCCAATTCCACTTTCTTTCCAACTTTTCACATGCCAGTCAAAAGCTATTCTTTATTTTTGAGAATACCACAAGAACGTAAGTAAATTGGAATTTATTTTTTTATTTTTTTTTTTTGGCCTGAGGTAAAAATCAAAGACTGTATATAAAATATATTTTTATCAATACTGCCATTTTTTTTTTCAGAATAAATATTTTATTCAAGTTATCAATTCATTTTATTATTGTGCTAGTTAAAATTTTGTAGTTTGTAAAAAACATTTTTCTAACTAGATTTTCTAACATTTCCCAAATATTCAAGCTCCTTATTATCCCAATTGAATTCCTTATAATTCTTCTAAAAGGTATTTATTTTTTTATTTATCAGTAATGTTTCTGTTTTATTATGATTAAAATTTAGCCATGAAATCTTTTCAATTTTTTTTCAAATTAAGAATATGTTATAATGAATATTCTGTGTCTTCACTTGTTAATAGAATATCATCAGCAAATAATTGAATTTTAGAACTATAATTTTATTCTGTGGAAAATCCCTTTATCTTTGTATTTGTTCTAATAAAATTGGTGAAGGGCTCTATACAAAACAAATAACAAAGGGGGATATAGAACAACCTTGTTTTGTACCTTTTAGTATCTTAGGGGAACTAGACAAAATTATCTTATTTTAACAAAGGATAAAAAATTCTGATATAATTTTATTATTATATCAATAAATTCTGAAAGAAAATTATAGTCTTTAAGTACCTTAAATAAATATATACAGTTAATAGAATCAAAAGATTTAGCTAGGTCTAAGTTTACAATTGAAAATTCTTTCTTATTTTATTAGCAACATCTATCAATGATCAGAGTCTAATGGTAAATAATTCCAGTTAGATCATCTTCAACTAGATTTGACATTATATAATTTAATGTTTTCACCAATATTGACATAAAAACTTTATAATTCATATTTAAAAGAGTAATGGGATGATAAGAGGTGCATAATGTTGGTTCTTTGTCTTGTTTCAAAATAGGGGTTATCAAGGAAAATTTCCAAGAAGGAGGAATTTTTTACATGTTTCTAACTTCTTCAAGTGGTTTTAAAAGATTTCTCAGTGTGTTATCAGGAATTATTTTATATGTCTCAGGAATTTTTTAAATTTTTTATTTGTTCCTTTAGTTCACTGAAAGAAATTAGTTTATTGAACCTTGTATTTTGCTCTTTAGTCAATTTATACTTTATGTTTTCCTTTTGAAAGCTATCAGTTAATTCACTGTTTTCTAAAGTTAATGTACTATTTCTAATTAATTCATAATGTTTCATAAAAGTCTGTAATATATCATTTAGATATGTTGACTTCTTTAGGTTATTATCAACTTTATAAGTAATCTCTTTAATATAATTTATGTTATTTAATCTTTTTGATCTAATGGCTAATCTGTGTAAGTTTTTGGGATTAATGGAATATGATTGTAATTTAAACTTTTCCATTTGTATTGTAATTTTATGCTTTAATATTTTTATATTTCTCATTTAAATATTTCAATTCATCTCATTCCTCTCTTTTGCAGAGAAACCAGCTCTTGATTCTACCATATAAATATGTTTTTAATGCGTCCCACAAAATAACATTAGTAACTTCACCATAATTATTACATTCCATAGATAAGTTTAATTCCTTTAAAAACATTCATTGAATCCTTTAGTTTTTGTAATATAACCTGGAATTCTTTGCCAAAAGACTAAATCATTAGTTTTTGTATTAAAATTAAATGAAATGGCATTGTGGTCAGTCACAGGACACGAAACTTATTGATACTTCATTGATTTTAGAATATAATGAACTAGAAGTAAAATGTCATCTATATTTGTTTGAGTGTCAAAGCTATATGAGTAATGTATATAAATAAGGGAATTTGACAATTTTTAAATTGCATATATCTCTTAGATTCATTGTATTTATGAAATAATTTGTTTGGCAGTGGCAGACAGTCTAAGTTTTTTATCTTTAGTAGTATCTCTTTCTGATAGAATGCTATTGAAATCACCAGCCGATAGAATTTATCCTTTCAAATATAGATTTATAATATCTAAATATTTTTGTCACTATAGAACCAATTCTAGGAATCCAATCAACATTCACAAATGTGTAATCATAATGTTTTTATTGATTTCAAGTACTACCAAACCCATCATCCCATTTTTATGAGAGTAAGTATCAATTGCTTTAGGCATAGTCATTTATTTCTTCCACAGAATAAGAGTGCCTCTCCTTTTTGAGCTGTAATGTGAGTCTACAAGTATTGAATAGTCTTTAACATCTTATCTAAGTTCTTTTTCAACAAATGTATTTCTTTTAAAAAAAACAATGTGAGCTTTATTTATTTTTAAGTATTTAATTAAACTACCTCAGGCTTTGTGCCCACTGAGTGGAACATAGCTACAGTTATCCCACTCCACAAGGGGGGATCCACCTTGGATCCTGGGAACTACCACCCCATCAGTCTGACGAGCCTAATCTGCTAGGCCATGGGACGTATTATCATGGAGCTTATAAACAAAGACATTGGCAACCTTCAAACACTGGACCCCACCCAGTTTGGGTTCGTGAAGGGCCAATCTTGTCTCCTGAACCTGACTTCTTTGAATAAGTCTCCAGAGATGTTGATGAGGGTAAGGCAGTCCATACATATATAATAATCAACTTTCCAATAATAAAAATAAACTTTCAAATAAAATTCTAATATTAATATTATAAGCTAAATTAGCTATTAATTTTACACATATGTTTTTATCTTAGAACAATAAAACTCTCTTAAACTATTGAATGATATTACACATCTTAGCTTTTGACTTTCCTGAGGTTAATATTAAAACAAAATACTGAAGAGGTTAACTATAATTAATTAACCAGACTCCTATATTTTTTACATTCTACTTTTCAAAATTTTACTAGATGAAGTGTTACTAATAGTCTTATGTATGTCTGCATGCATTTTTACTTTAAGAATAACATAAATGAAGTTTTCTAGATGAAATGTAAGATTAAGATAAAGATTAAGATTAAGGATCATTTAGGATATAATCTCTGAAGGATAAAGACAAGTATACATTATAATGAATTTACCAGGATTACATCTGAAACTGTTGTACCATGTTTTCCTTTCACATTTCAAAATCATAAATAACAGAGAAATCTTTTTGTTATTCAGCATAATATATGACCCCTACTCATCAGTTCATAGGTTCATAGGTGCATACTAGGCTAATGGCCCTGGAGCCTTTACAAGCCTAGCCATTAATGTGCCCTGGCATCATGCCACCCGGCGTTAGTTCCCAGTGCCTCTACCAAGTAGAGCCACTGGAGTGATCCCCAGGGTGAACTTTCTATTTCCCATCCACTCATCAAGATTTTTCTTGAAGAGGGCCAGTGAGGTGCTCTGATTGACATGTATGGGAAGCCTGTTCCAGAGCATGGCCAGTCTCTGGGTTATGAACCTGTCCCTCCAGCATGTTCTGTTGATTGTGGTAATGAGGTTGAGGTTGAGGTCTCTGGAGCATGTGCTGTGGAGGGTTTGGGATTTCTTTAGATGTAGCATTTCTAACAGAGCTGTGTCAGACATGGCTTTGCAAGTCAAGCAGATATCGCCTCTTAGTAGATGATATGAGACAGAGAATAGCTGGAGTTTTTTGAGTCTGTCCATGTAGGACATGTGTTTAAGGCCTAGGATCCTCTTTGTGAGGTACCTTTGTGGACTTTCTAGCTGTTGCATGTGTCTAGTGGGGTATATGCCAAATGGGGAATTATACTTGATGATTGGCCTAATGAAGGAAGATTAGAGAGAGATGATGACCTCTTTATTTCTGGATGCAAACCCCTTGGTAATGAGATGTGCCACATAGAAGGACTTTCTGACCACAGTGGCAATGTGGTGGTCGAAGGAGAGGTTGCTGTCAACCTGTGTCCCCAGATCTCTTATAATGCCTTCAGTGTTCAGTGGGCTCCCATCGATGTGGTAATTAGTGGGAACTGAGTTTTTCCCAAAGGGGATGGCGACGCATTTTTTGGCATTAAGCTTAAGGCCATGGTTTCAATGCCAGTCATTGGTCTCAGTGAGGCCTTTCTGTAGGATGTCTACATCACTTGGGGAGTTAATAATGGCTCCTAGCTTGCAGTCATCTGCGAATATGGTCAGCCAGAGTCCCTCCTTGTTGGTCTGGTCTTCTGAGAAGTACATGCCAAACAGGACAGGACCCAAGACCGATCCCTGTGGGACTCCATTCTTGACTGGTCTGACTTGGAGTCTGCTGCTTTCACACTGTGGGTTCTATCTATGAGCCAATTTGCAACCCACCTAGTGATATAGGGGTTGATGCCTAGTTTTGTGAGTTTATAAATAATTCATGAGTGAGGAATGGTATCAAAGGCTTTGGCCAGATCAAGTTAGGCTGTATGAACTGCTTTGCCCTCGTCCACAGCTCTGGTGACTAACTCAAAGAAGTCAACCAGGTTAAGCAGGCATGATTTATCTTTCACAAAACCAAATTGAGTGAGATCTAGGGTTTGGAGATTCCCTAAATCCTTGTTAATTAGGTCCATGATGATGGCTCCATAGTCTTACATATCAGATTTGTCAGGCTAATGGGGTGATAACTCCCAGGGTCTGTAGTCGCTCCCCTTTATGGAGAGGGATGACTATAGCAGTGCTCCATTCAGTAGGGACAAAGCCTGAGGTGAGGCTGTGATTAAACAGGGCACATAGATGTGGTACCAGTTCACTTTGTTGTTCATGTAGAACACATCCAGGGATATTATTGGGTCCCATGGAAGCTGTATTCTTGGCCTTGGACAATGCAGCTTTAACCTGCGCTGCAGTAATGCTAGGTGCCTGGCATTCCTCCAGTATTGTGATTGGTCCTTTGGGGGGGGAGAGAGGGGTAAAGTTGGCACAGAATCTGTGGGCCAGTATGCTGGCAATATCTGTTGACTCAGTATAGGAGGTACCATTGTGCAGTAATTCAGAGCAAACCTGGATATTGCCATGGAGATTCTTGATATAACTATAGAAGGCTTTGTGGTTGTTTTTAGTGTCTGCCACAATGTTGCCTTCATAGCTGACTTTAGAGGTTTTGATGAGGGATCTCAACTTTTTGTTGAGGCTAATAAGGGAGTTTTTCCAGTCTTGGGACTTCACCTTTTTCTGCAACAGTTTCTTTCTTCTATTGCAGAGTTTATTAATTGCAGGGGACCACCAGATTGGCTTCCTTTTTTTGGAGGAGAGCATCTTGGTTCTGTTGGGTATGGCTAGTTCCATACATTTATGTACGTGTTTGTACAGTGCATTGTTGCATGATTCGGCAGTCATGCATCTATTTTCCATTGACATGGGTACCATGAAGTTATCCACCTCTGTTTTAAGGAGCCAAAAGTCAACTTTGGAGAAGTTTTTCATGGCGGTTACCTTTGTGGGGGTGTGGGTGAGATGTGTGGTTTCATGGTGATTAGTTTGTGGTCAGATCTAACCAGGGAGGAATTGAATATTGGTGTAGAGCAATGATTGCCCATGTTAGTAATAACCAGGTAAAGGATCTAGTGGGGGTAAGAATGAGCTGGTTCAAGGCATTGGAATTGATGAATTCCAGGAAGCGTTGGGCCAATGTATTGGTGCATGAGTAGTTTTCCCAGTTGATGGAGAGGTAGTTGAAGTCACCTAGTATGAGAGTGTTGGGTTGGACCCTAATAGTTTTCAGGGTGCTTAGGAACATGGAGTGAGAGTCTTGGGACATGGTTGGGGACTTATAGCAGGCTATGACCTGAATTGCCATCTTACCCAATGTTAGTTGTACCTGAAGTATCTCAGATGCGTTATGCTGGGCTACTAGTCTGGAGGTGTGCATATCCTTTATGAATATGGAGACACCACCACCTTTGGAGCTTTGGTTCATGTTCTGGTACCGAAAGGTGTGGAATGAGTTATAGCCTGGTAACACAGGGGTGCTTCCTGCTGCTTTAAACCAGGTCTCCGTTAGAGCACAGATGTCGTTGTTCTCCATTTTGCGGAGTGCTTCAAGTGCATCTTGAGATTTAGACTTCTAGCATTGAGCAGCATGACAATCAGATTGCACTTATTTATAGCTGTTACAGTGGTAATTTGGTCTTTGGATCATCACCTAAAAAAGGCACTATAGGGGTGTTATCCAGAAACCCAGGGGTGACAGATGCAGGCCATCTCTGGTGAAGCATTGAATTCTGTCAGTCATGTCATCCTGAGCAGACAGGTACTGGATCCACTTAGAATGACACCAGAAACTTAGCCATTTGTTGAAGTCAATCATTTTCTGCTTGTACTGTGGTATCATTCTGGGCAACGGTAGGATGCTGCTCAGGGCTTGGGTCATACCTGCCTGGGCCACATAATCCAAGAGCTCCTCCATGTCTCTTTTCATGTAGTCCAGGGAGGTGAATCTCAGGTCATTCACACCCACATGGACAATGACAGAGCCATACTTGTACTTGCTGTGGAGTGACTTGAGTGCATGAGTTATGTGTCCGATTCTGGCACCTGTCAGGCAGCTGACTGTTACCTTCTCCTAGTGAGTGGGACATCAGTGTGCCTCACTATCGAGTCACCTATGATTAGTGTATTGGGCAAGCTGTTTTACTTTAGGGGCTTAGGTTGAGGGGCACACTGTGTAGGTGAGCTATGTGTCTTGTGGTTTGTGCTGTGTTGTGGTGGTTGTGCCTTGGAGGTCTCTGCTGCTTAGGTAGATTTCTATTGAGAGCCTCCACAACGGTGGGTGCGTGGTTTGTGTTTTTATGTGAGAGCTTTGATGGTGGGTGTTCTGGAGGGCTATGTGTTGCATGTGGTGTGGTGCAGGTGTTGACCTTTGCCTCTTGACCAGCTATTCCGGTCTTGGAAGTTAAAACTTACAGAAGGTTTTTTATGAATTATTTTACTTTTTTTTTTTACTTTTTTCAATTAAAAGTTATAACAGTGCATGTCTTGTTTACAGTCAGCATCTATGATGACCCATATAAGATAAAAATAGCCATATAAATGTTATTGTTATTTGCAAGACGATGTGCTACACTAAGTATATTTCTTCTCTCCTTCCCTCTCCCTCGCTTCTTTTTTCTCCTTTTTTAAATATCTTACCATTTAGTTTAGGAATTATATTTTACAGTTATAAAGTTCTAATGTTCCAAAAACAATGGATTCATTGAGACACTAGTCATGAATTCTTCCTATAAATATAAACAACCAAAAATGTTGCAGTTCCATGCCTGGCTTCTAATATAAAGTAGCTTAACATGTGGTCTCTGGGACAGGTTATATGTAAGTAACCAGTAAACCACGTCAGTGAAACTATAATATTCAATTAAATTATTGTTAATAAATGTTTATGTACAAAGTGCTGAAGTACCATGAAGTATAAAGTGGGTATTTCAGGAATGATGCACTTTTTGTTCAATATCAGCATAACTTCTTTGTACCTGTATCAAACTTGTAGACAAGCATCCATACACTGTGGACTGATATTTAATTTCTTAGTGTTAGCGGTAGCCTTACATACTATCACCTTATTAAAAGTAGCTCACACTGCTAAATAACATATGACAAATGTCTCAGAACATCCACAGTATAGTAGTGATATCAGAGAGTGTGAATCTAAAAATGATTTTTACATTTTGGTTAGGACAACATACCAAACATCTATCAGATAGTGTTGTGGAAAGAGGCATGTTTAAAAAAAGTATTCGTTTAACATTTGCCTAGTGTTAATATTAATGAGAAACATGTATTATTGCCCTTTATTCCACTATGTGAAATATCATTGAATACTTTACCATGATCAAAAATAACACTATGTTAAATCAACATCTTTAGTGTTGATTATATTGCAAGAAAAACTGTAGATGAAATTTTGTGTTTTAAGATATAGTCTGTGCTCTCCACATGTATTCTGTTATGAAAAACTTCAGTTTTACATTACAATTCGTCGAAATGAAATCTCAGCACTTTGACTTATGAATGAACCTTGCTTTCACTTTCTTCAATCTTTTCATGTCACTTTCTCCATCTCAACATTCCATCAGATGCCTTTTCTGTGTGTTCAGAGTTCAGACTGTCCTTCCTGTTACACCTATATACTGGCAAAGACTCTACGGTTGTTTGCATTACAAAATACAGCTCATGACTCTCTCCAAAGAAAGCATATATATTCAAGCAGGAAATGTATTTTGTTTTAGTTGTTTAAGGCAGGGGAAAACTCATGACTGAGTCAATTGAGCTGCGTTTTCAAAACAAATGCAGCCAATGGATTTTTATCATGTAAGACGTTTGAATTTACACATATAACATTCATTTAAATCTAATTAAATATCAATACTCTACATAAACCCCTTCTCCCATCTTGAAAATCACATCTTTACATATTAATCAACAGCATTGCCAAAGAAAGTTAATGTAGTAAAGGAAAGGAAAGAAAAAAAAACCAAAGAAAAAGACATCACTACCATATACTACAACATTGTTCATTATAACTATATGTTAATATTATGGGTTAGCAAAAAAGTTATTTTAGTTTTAAAACTTTGCTATTAATCTGAGTTACTTAATAGTATAACATGGCATCTATCTGTTTCATTAATAAGTAAGGTAAAGGACTATTACTAAAATAACTTATTGTTTGTTATTCAAATTTTAATTACTAGTAAAAATCTAAAGTGATTTAATATTATCCTATAAACATGATAAGATAAATTACTATTTATATTGTTTGATATATTTAGATGAATGAAAAAATATTACCTTTGAGTTATGATAATCCTCAGTAGAAATTAAAACAGTCTTTCAAGACTATAACACAACAGAGTAAATAGAATAAAAAAGAGATATTACTTTTCTATAAACTTTTTACTATTTTTTTTATTAGTTGTCTGTCCATTTTTAGTTGCTTGTCTTTTTATACTAGTTAAGGACCAGTCCATTTCTTCTGATTTGACTAAAAGTTTATTTTTCTGTGCAAATTCTAGAGCTTCATCAAGTGTGTAAAGATTTTTTGAACTTCAGGAAGAAAGATCTTGATTTCAGCAGGGAATATAAGTTGAGCCTTGATGTTTGACTTCTTTAGATTTTTAATTAGAGGAATGCAGACTTTTGTCTTAGAGATCACTGAAGAAACATAATCATTGTTGAAGCTTGTACTTTTCCATTTATTTTTATTGGAGATCCTGACAAGGCTGTTTTTAATACCAAGTCTTTATCCTGGGTATAGAGGAATTTAACAAGTATGTATCTTGGTGTAGATGAATTATTCATTGAAGAAATATTTGAGAGAGAACTATGAGCTCTTTCTATTCTGAAGGAAGGTGATTCTGGAAAGTTTAAAGTTGTTGGTAACTAACTATTTAGAAATTGTATCATGTTGTTACCTTCTTCTTTCTCTGGTACTCTATATATTCTAATATTATTTCTCATGGACCTGCTTTCCAAATCTACTTTTTCCAGAAGTTAAGGTGTTGTGTTTTAGAAGTTCAACTTGAGTTTCATTTTCATTCAGCCTTCTGCCCATCTCATTTACTTTCCCCCCACAGAGGAGATTTGATCTGAATGTTTCTTAATAATTTCATTAAGAAAATCTAGTTGTTTCTTACTTTCCTGTTTTATATTCTCAATTTTTACTTTCCAACTTGCCTATTTTAACTGAAAGGTCTTGAATAACTGTAATGACTGATTGTACTTCTTTCTTCATTATACTTTCCTGAAGAGAAGCTTTAGAGAGATTCATGACTCGATCTAACTGAAATACTGTTGGAAGGATAAAACTTTAAAAAATCTGAAATACTTGTTTTTTTTCTTCTTGGTTTCAATACTAAACTATTTTTTGATAAATAAAAATATGTATGTGTATAAAGAGATCCCATGTGGTATTTATTGCAGCATCAAGTTACTATCTTTTAGTCAAATATCACAGCCAGTAATGCACATTATAACAAAAAGCTTTGTTTCTGACAAGCTTATCTGTATCTTCTTTTTAATTTTCTGGATGTGATGCAGTAATTTGTTCCCAATTGGCCAGATTTAATCTTTGGGTGAGACATAAAAAGCATAGGCCAATAAGAAGTAAATCCTACACAGCTCCCACCCCATAGTGTATGTTATAGTAAACATAGCAAAACTTAGTGCAGGAAAGAGGAATCCTGCTTGAGGAGTATATGGTGATTACCACCTCTTCCTACTTATACAGCATGCTGTAAAGGATTGTATGATGTGAGGCTGAACAGACAATCAGGGCTATGTAGTTTACAGAAGTCCACAAGGAGTTACTCAATAGGAGCCTGAAATGGACTAGAAGTTATGCAGAATAAACATCATTGATTAGTCACTCTTTCCATGTTGTTTACTGGCTAAATAGTACATGCCACATATTAGTCTTCAATGTAGGGTGTTTTATTTGTGAGGCACTAATGACAGCATGTCTTGTAAGGATATAAGACTTTCCTCAGAAGGGCCTCACAGAAACGGATAACTGGTGCCAGAGGCATGGCCTGAAGTTAAACGCCAAAAAATGCATAGTCATACCCTTCGGGAAAAACAAGGTTACCCCTAGCTACCATATAGGTGGCAATCCACTGAGCACAGAAAAAGTCATCAGGGATCTGGGGACCCAAGTTGACAGTAGCCTTTCGTTTGACACTCATGTTGCTAAAGTAGTTAGGAAAACCTTCTATATCGCCCACCTGATCATGAAGGGATTCACATCTAGATCAAGGAGGTCATCGTCCCCCTGTACTCATCACTCATTAGACCTATGATTGAGTACTATGCCCGTTCGCAATGTATCTGACCAGACACCTGCTGCAGCTTGAAAGGCCCCAAAAGTTCCTCACCAAAAGGATAAAGGGTCTCAAAAATATGTCTTATGCTGCCCGACTGAAAGAACTCCAGCTCTATTCAGTCTCATACCGCTTGCTCAGAGGTGACCTGTGCCTGACATATAAGGCCATGTCAAACCCAGATTTGATGAATATGCTTCACCTCAAAAAATCTAGATCCCTCAGAACCACAAGGGCGGGAGACTTAAACCTTGACACGGTTATAAATAGAACGTGCTGGAGGGACAGATTCATCACCCAGAGACTCCCTATGCTGTGGAACAAAATCCCGGTACATGTGAGGCAGAGCACCTCGCTGGCCTTGTTCAAGAGGAATCTTGACCAATGGATGGGAGATCGCAGATATACCCCAGGGATTACTTCAGTGTCACTGCTTGACAGAGGCACAGAAAAATGCTAGGCATAGTTTTTATTCAAACTAAAGGGGTGGCGAAAGCCACATAAATATGGGCTAGGCTTATAAATGCCCTTGGGCAGATAGCCTAGTATGAACCTATGAACCTATGAACCTATTTGTGCAGTTAGCATGGAACTATAGTAGCTTATGCACAGATGTAAGTACAGAGGCATTCTTTCATGATATCATGGCAGGAATTTTCAGCTTTAAGAAAAAGGTCAAGGGGTGATGCTTATCAACAAAATGCAATGCTAAAACAGTACACTTTTTACATCCAAACATGTATAATTTGGAATAGTATTAACAAGGAGGTTACATTCATCTCTAAGGGTATTTACATTTACTGTGGAAACTGCCACAATACACTTTAATTAAAACACACTTCTGACTCCCATTTCAATTAATCTTTGTTCTGAAAAAACATACACAAAATATACCTATTCCTCTACTGCTATTACCTGCAGATTTACTGTAAACATGCAATTAAGTGCCTTTTCCAAATTAATAAATAAATAAACAAAAATAGTCAAGCAAAGAGCTCTTCCCTTTCTAGACTATATTGTCGCAAGTGTGTTATGCCACAGTTTTACAAACAGTATGTACAGCATTACTGAACAAGTCAGACTAAAAATGAGCTGGGTATGCTTTTAACATTTCAGAAGGACAGCTCATATTACACAAATTCATTCAAGACACCTTGGGCACTTTTCCCACTTTTGCAGTAGAATAAAATGTTTGAAGGGCATCATTCATTCCATGTCATCACAGACCAGAATGCAGTCCATGCTGTCTGTCCATCGGGATTATAATATGATCAGTGCATGAGAACCATCACTATCACTACACCTAACTAGTGGTAAACAAATGCCTAGATACATGTGATTACGTTTGGCAACCAGTCCAAGTGTAGCTTGTCAGGTAAATTGTGCGTGCATGTGTGTGTGTGTGTGTGTGTGTGTGTGTGTGTGTGTGTGTGTGTGTGTGTGTGTGTGTGTATCTGTATCTATATCTATATCTAGCTATATTTATATTTTATATTTAATTACATCATCATTTCACTTAATTAACAAGAAAAAACAGTGCTTCACTTAATTTAAAACTTACTTGATTGACACTCATTTCATTGACAATTTCATACACATTAAATATACCTCCAAAAACTTTTTGTAGGGGGACAAGCTCCCCTGAGACCCCCAGTGTAGGGGACTTTGCCCCCATACCCCATAATACAAATATACCAGCTCTATAGTCACACAACCACTGAGAAAAAAGAATGCTGCTTACACACTGAATCCCTGCTGTAGCACATATTTAAACTTGTAGACATGGTGGAAGAACATGACAGAGGGAATTATCATGGTAAAACTACTGATCAACACCAATTTGTGTTGCAATTCCTATCCTCCAACACCACACCAGCAGCCATTTTCTATACCATTTCACACTTTTCAATGTAATGAGTTGTCGATCAAATGAGTTTTACATGAAATGAACCACTCATTTTCTTTGTTGAAAACTGAACTGACAATCAAATGAACTGAACATAACCCGTTATATGATTACATTTATGACATCACATGGAACTATAATAGCTTATGCACAAATTTATGTATAGAAGCATTCTTTTATGATGTCATGGCAGGAAGTTTAAAATGAGTGCAACATATATATTATGAAATACAGATGAAAGACAAATATGAAAGAGAGTAGAAGGCACTGAAGGCAGATACTGGAGGCTATAATTTATTTCACACAATTTTCTTCTGATATATAATGGGTTAAAGAAGAGTACCACAGTTTCCCCAACTGATATTATTCCATTTGGATATCTGTCTGTCTGTCTCTCTGTCTATCTGTGAAATACAGATACACAGGCATACGCTTTCACTTTTTCTATTTTTGAATTACGAGGCAGTCATAGTAAAATAAGTGATATATATATTTTTAGCAATACAGCACTAGGCAAAGAAATGGATCAGAATTAAATCAAAATTAGCATATGGGAATACCACATATTTGGTTGGAGACTGTAAATATACATGTGTTAAATGGCAGTGTATTTTTCATGAATGATAAAAAACCAAATGTGGAGAGGAATTATTTATTTATTTTTATTTAGCAAACAAAAGAAACACATCTGCTTGTCTCCATAAGAAAACGTTTTAATTGTAAAAAATAGTTGAGTGTCTTCATCCTATAACAACCAACTGAATTTATCAAAACTGTTAAAACCATTCTCAACCTCATTTTAAAAGTATCAGTTATGATATCAGCATTAGACAATCAAAATCAGCAAATAAAATTAACACGCACAAAAACGTGAAGTGATAAAACACTTAAGTAATAGTGTGTGTATCATTATATGCACATGCACTAATATGTAGTTAGCATCCCAAAGATTTTGGCTTAAATACCAACAATATAGAAAGATTATTGCCGCGGTGGTACAGCGGTAGCATTGTTACCTCACAGCAAGAGGTTCTCCCGTTCGATTCTCGGCTTGGCTTGGGAGTGCCTTTTGTGTGGAGTCTGCATGTCCTCTCCACGGTTGGGTAGCGTTTGAAAGACATATGTGTGTAAATGGGCGTGCCTTCGTTGAAGGTTGGGCATCGAGCTGGCACCTCGGCATTTCGTAAAAATCTATTGCCAATCATTAGCGGACCGGAGTTCCGCTGTGGCGACCCCTTACCGGGAAAAAGCCGAAAGACAAACAACAACCAACAATATAGAAAGATTCTTGGAAATGTGCATTGAGACTAAGTTTCCCTTAACAATTCTTCTCATTCAAGCTTGCATTTCCAAGGACCTCCCCTCTCAGAGATGTTTATTTTGCTAAAAAAAAAAAAAAAAAAACAAGCTTTTTATAATCTGGATAAAAAGTGAGTGCTTAAATAATGTAATGTTTACATTCCCCTTCTTGATGTCTGTAACAGTCATAGATCCTTTCTTTAAGGGTGCAAAGGACTTATGCAGATGTAGTGTGGCAAAATTAGGGAAATAGAAAGACAGATGTATGACCATAACTGAGAAAAGGCAATAATTATGTTATATATGCATTTTTTTCTAAAGGGAAGGAAACTGGAAGTTTCTCCTTATTTAGGAAAAGAACTAAAATAAAATAAGGAAAGATGGATGCTATCTTAGACGGTAAAGGGAACAAAAAATACAAACAACAAGTTGTTATGGAGGTGGTAGAGAAATTTGTAAAAAAATGTATGAAAAAGAGGAAATGGATGGGAAGAAAAATGGAAAGTGAAAAGATATCTGAACGAGTAAAGGATTTTTTAAACAAGTAATATGAAAGTAGAAGAAATAGAGAATGTGGTAAAAGAAGGTAAGACTGGATTATCATCAGAACTGGATGGTATAAATTATAAGTATTCTAAGAAAATAAAGAAAGATGAAAGAGAATCATTTTAAAAACATTAAATGAATGTATGAAAGAAACAATAATGGAAAATGCATATGTGGTGGAATGATAAAACTTATATGAAAAAGGAGGAAAGAAAATCTAAAAAAATCAGAGGCATGTAACACAGACTATAAATATTTATAAAAATGCTACAAAAAGGCTAGGGAAGTTATTGGATTAGGTAGTAGCAGAAGGGGGTTACGGTATAAAAAGAAGAGATGAAAGAAATGTTATAATGAATTAAGTGGTAGAGATCATATTGAAATAAAATAAAGAAATAGTAGTGGTACAATGCAAAGAAGTTAAACTTTTGTTAAAGTGAGTCTTGAAGCAATGTGGCACATTTTAGATGCATATGATATAGGAGAAAAAAATATAAGTGTAATAAATAAATATGAAAAGTCATGGGTACATATTATGATAGAAGGATAGATGAGGAAAATAAGTATTATGAGAGGAGTAAAACAGGGATACTCAATGAGTGTGTGTTTATTTGTTTTAGTAATAACTACAGTAGTACAGCCATGTATGTACAAAATGAGGGAGGCAAGATGGGAGATGGAAGAAAAAGTTGTATTACTAATATATATGACATATACAGATGATTTAGTTCTAATAAAAATAGAGATTGATAAGTGAAGTTATACTAAGAACTGAAAAAGCTATTAAAATTGCTGGTTTGCAATTAAATAAAATGAAGTATAAGGTGTGATATGAAATAACAGGAATTTATTTCACAAGGAATGAAATAAAATTTCATGCATGCCTTTTTTTGAGTATTAAAGTGTAATAAGTCCATAGAGGTAAATACTGGAAAAAATAAAGTGCCATCTTGGTGGAAAAGTACTTATCATTTCAGAAAAAAACATATATGTTAAATACTTATGTTTTAGAAAATAGCAAGTCTAGGGGGAATATATGTTTTCTACTCACATGGAAAACTAATTATTACAGTTTTTGTAGCACTATTGGAGATCATGGTTGTACCCAGTAGAAGAGGGATAATTTATAATAAACAAGGAAGGTGGTTTGAGTAAAAAAAAAATCTACTGGTTCATTCAGAATCTATGCCATTATTGGAACGAAAAAGGTAAAACAAAGGCAAATGATAGTTAATATGTTATACGAAAAGTATATAAATGGAATGAAGTATTGTTTGTGTCAATACTGAAGATATTGAAAAGAAGATGTGAGGTTTGTCATACAACACGAAAATGGAAGAGGATGATGTAATAGCTGAAATAAAAATATGACTGCAGAAGAAAGGATGATAGAGGGAAAATATAACAGAAAAAGGAATGAAAGAAATGTAATCGGTTAGCTAATTTCTTTTGTGTGGTTAACTTGTAAATGATTTTAAATATGAATGTAAAAAAAATTGAAAAAAATAAATAACTGAGTTTTTTATTATTGTATAAAATGAAAGAAAACTTTAATATATTGATATTAATGTTAGCCTAGCAATGGGCAGCATACTACCTTGTCTGAGGATGATGCCACATTACCAATGGAAAATTATTTATTTTAACAATTGGCTTAGCATCTGGTGTCAGTCCAAGGGAGTACATTATTTAATGACCTAGAAGGACATAGTTGACAAACCATGCTGTTTTGCCATGGATGGTCAGCACTTATCCCCCTTAACCTTTTGGATATTGGCAAATACATTTTCCACCACCATAGTGCCTTTTTAGGCTATGCCAAACTGATAAACCTCTTAACTGAGCCTCAGAAGGGCTATCTAAAGGTGGTACTGCTCAATGCTAGAAGTCTTAACCAGAAACTGCACTCCCTGCAAGCTTTGTTATCCAAAGGACAGTGTAGACATCTGTATAGTAATGAAGACATGGTTTAAAGTCACTAACAGTACCATGGCAATGCAAGGTTATAATGTCTTTCACACCTTTAGACCAGCTACAGCACAGGAGGGAATTAAAGGTGAAGGAGTCTCAGTCTGTATTAAAAACAACCTCACATTCAGACAATTTAAAGTGTATGACCCACTGGAACACATACATGTGCAACTCACCATCAACAGGGCCTTATATCATATCCTTGCAAACTATAGTTCCATGTACATGTCCCAGAAAACCCATACTACCTATCTCAGTGTGTATTAGAGTCCCTCAACATTCAACGATATTCATGTGGGATCTTAACTACCCCTCTATAAATTGGGAATCCTACACCACTTCTAATGCACAAGCCCAGTGATTCCTAAACTCCTTTATTACCAACATACCACAATCCCCCCAACCATTACTAAGGAACAGGCCATTAATGCGTTTTCCAAGGCCAAAAACCAGAAAACACTGCATCGATGGGCCCTGATAACATCACAGGATGCTTAATAACTAGCATGAAACATTTATTTTATTTTTATTTATTTTATTTTATTTTACATTTGTTGACCGGGAGAGTCCAACTGGATACAAGTCCCTTTTTAGTGGAGGCCTGGGGAGAAAAGCTCCAAGAGAACAGCTTTAAACCATACGGTAACCATTGGTTACAGACAAAGAGAAAAAGAATGACAAGATTTTGAACTACATAGATTACGGTACGTATTCTTGGTATTATAAGGTAAACATATTAGTAGCTAGTTATTAGCACGTTATGTAGGTTCTAAGCACAGCATTTTAACAGTATAATGGTTCAAAGCACAACATTGCTGGGATAGATAACATTGCAAGGAAGAAAAAAAGGTCTAGGACAGAAATGTGAGGAACAGCATTTTGTTATTTGATAAGTCTCAAAGCTAGGATACATAATCCTAGTACTCTTTCGTATTACTGGAGAATATAGCCATGGGTAGTATAAAGTGCAAAATTGCATGGATAGTAATATAGCCATTTGAGAGTTAGGAGGTACAAATGTGTACCAGTTATAGGTAGGTACAGTGTGCAGAATTGGTTAGTATGGCAGCCTTTCCTTAGGTTAATGAACTTTAGAGTTGATGTATTAGCCAGGTGTGATGCAGGAGCATAGCGGTTTGTTTAAGAAGTAAATTTTGAGTAGTTTTTTAAACATGGTCAGGGATTTGCAATCAGTTATGTGGGGAAGAAGGGAGTTCCAAGCTTCTGAGATATAGTGACTGTAAACTGCTTTACCAACCTCATTGTGAAGTTGGTAACCTTGAGGAGGTTTTGGGTACTAGATTGTAAGGGTGTGGTGGTGGTATAGGGTTAAAGAAGATTTTGTAGAGCTGGGGTGTTTTCAGAGAACTGTATTATTTTGTGGGCTAGTGATAGTTGATTGAGTTGTAGTAGTTGAGGTAGTTCGAGCCAGTTGAGTTTTTTCAGGCAGTCGTAGTGGTGTGTTCTGATGGGTGAGTCTGTAGTGAATTTGGCTGTCTTATTGTAACAACTATCAAGTTTGTTTAAATCAGATTTGCTGAGATTTATAAGGACAGGGGAGGCATACAGCAAGGCGGATAGAAGGTGAGTCCTGGCTATTGTAACTTTGGAGTGGTTGGTGAGAAATATTTTGTTGCGATAGAGTAGTTCAAGTTTTTTATGTACTTTTTTATGGTCAAGGAAATATGTAGGTCAAATCTGAGGTTGTTGTCTATTTCAATCCCTAGTAGGTTGGTGTGGTTGGTGGGGGTGATTGTGGTGTTGTTATTTGAGGAGATTGTGAAACTGTTAGAGGGAGGTTTGCATCTGTGGGAGCTAAACAGGAGTGGATTTGTTTTTCCTGGGTTGAGAATTAGGCATTGTTTGTTGATCCAAGTTTCGGCCAGGGAAAAGCATTCTTGTGTTTGGGAGTGAAGTAGGTCACTTGTTTTGGCTGCCCATATTATGGTAGTATCATCTGCATATTGCACTATTGAGGCTTTGGGAATATTGGATGGGAGCTGATTGGTGAAGAAGGTGAAGAGTAGTGGTCCTAGGATGGAGCCTTGGGGTACCCCTAGGGAGACTGGGAGGGAGGGAGAGAGTTAGTTCTGCCACAGCACAGCTTGTTGCCTGCCTACTAGGTAGCTTTTAAACCAGGAGATGGCAGGGATGTTGAGCTTTAGGGTGGATAGTGAGTGAAGGCGTTTTGAGTGGTTAACCATGTCGAATTCTTTGGATAGGTCTAAGAATGTGGTGGATACATACAGTCCATTATTTCTGTGATTACTGATTATGTTAGTGAATGCTGTGAGTGCAGTGGTGGTGCTGTGGAATGGTCTAAAGCTGTGCTGTTGTGGTGATAGTAGTTTGTTATCTAGGAGGTACTGCAGAAGTTGCTTGTGGATTGCCCTCTCTAGAATTTTTGATAAAGGGAGTAGTATGGCTATGGGGCAGTAGTTGTTGAGTTCTCTAGAGCTGCCCTTTGTGTAGTGGGATGATATATGAAATTTTCCATAGTTGAGGTACTGTACACTCAGAGATGGATCTGTTTATTAGGATGGAGATGGGGTATGATATTGCTTCTGAGGCTGGTTGTAGGTATTCAGCTGGTAATTTGTCAGCAGCTAGAGTGGTAGGTTTGAGTTTTAGGAAAAAATTTTCAATAGATTTGGTAGATATTGGGTGGAAGCTAAAGTTGGGACAGTTGTTTGTAGTTTCAGGTGGAGGGGGTAGTGGTTGGGGTGGGGTGGTTGGCATAGGGTTGGTTGTTTGCTAGGGTTTGGATGGTGACTGTGAAGAAGTGGTTAAATTGTGTGGGGATATTGTCTAGGTTATTTCCAGTTTTTGTGGTAGGGGAAACTGATTTCCCTGGTTGTAGAAGAGAGTTAATTGCTGCCCAGAATTTTTGTGGGTTGTTCCTATGTTTGTCCTGTATTTTTTGTTAATACGAAGTTTTATCTGTTTTGATAAGTTTTTTGGCTTTGTTACGTAGTTCCAGGTATGTTTGTTTATCGGTTAGGGATTTGGTGTTACGGTAGCTACTCCAGGCTTTATTTCTCATTTTAAGGAAGGTCTTTGTATCTTGGGTTAGCCAAGGTGCATAATTAGTTTTGATTCTTGTTGTTCGGGGGGGAGCGTGATGGTTTAAGTTGCTTAAGAAGGTTGTATTGAAGTATGAAACTGCTTCAGCTAGAGGTAGGCTTTTTAAGGGGGCCCAGTTACATTGTTTTAGGTAATTTACAAAGTTGGAGCGGTTAAAGTCTTTTTTTTTTTCCTAATTAGCTTTGTGGATATTTGGGTAAGTTGTGGGACTTTAGATCTGAGGAGAAAAGTGGCTTGGTGGTAATTCAGGGTGTCTGGCAGGCAACCTACTTGGGATATCATCGAAGGGTGGGATACAAGTATCCAGTCTCATATGGATTGATGATTGGTTCTGTTATCAGTTCTTGTGGGGGAGGTTATAAGTTGGGTTAGGCTGTGTAAATTGATATGGGAGAGTGGGTTTTGACTGGAGCAGATATGCCAGTCAATATTAAGGTCCCCTAATACTATATTTCCTTGGTGGAGTGAGTTAGTTATCCATTCTAACAGGTTCTCTGTAATGTTAATATTATTGCCTGGTGGAATGTAGGAGCCTATGATGTTGATTTGTTTGTTTGCATTAAGTTTTAGTTTCGTTAAGGTGAGTTCTGCTTTTCCTTGGTTTGGGGTTATATCTAGTTGCCCAAGGATAAGGTGAGATTTGTACATTATTGCAACACCTCCTCCTTTTCTTCCTATTCTGTCATAACATCTCTGGTCTACTTGAATCACTTTTCAGCTGGAGCCTACAGCTATGTTTTCTGCCCAAGGAATGGAAGATGGCTGCATTCATTTTCCTGCACAAAGGAGGTCCAACCACTGATTCGGGAAACTACAGGCCCATAAATCTGACCAGCCTCATATGTAAGGCCATGGAAAGAATCATCATGGACATGATAAATGAGGACATAGGTAATCTGAAAACACTGGACCCATCACAGTTCAGCTTTATTAAAGGAAAGTCAAATCTATAAAATCTAGTGGACTTTCTGAGAGGGTCACCAAAGCAATGGATGAAGGCAAGACAGTGCACACACCTTAACTCAAGCTGGCCAAGGATTTTGATACAATAGCCAACTCAGGCATTATAGACAAGCTCACTTTTTTTAGGTATAAGCTCTTTTCCTCACCCGCTGGATAGGATGTCATTGCTTTTTTTTTTTGTGGGGGGACATGGCTAGGCTTAGAAAGGCATCCAGGTTGTTAGTCTATTAGCAGTCTATGCAACTATGAATCTATAAAATAACTCCTACTCTTTTTCAATAGAGGCCATGGGACCTTTTACATCCACCTGAGCTACCGCCAACTAAAGCAGATGGGACCTCAGGTCAATGTCTCATCCAAAGAATGGCACACTCTGGGGTACAGCACCACCTTATGCTACACTACATTGTCAGTACTGGAAATTAATCTGAGTAGCTGCTGTTGGAAAATAACTCCCAGCCTTCCAGTCTTCCAGCACAAAAAGTGAATGTCCTACCTGTTGATTCACTGACACTATAAATACATACATATTAGAAGAAGATGGTGACTTTGGATAGAAGAATAAACAGATAAGGAAGATAGCTGTGAAAGAGACACAAATAATACATTAGCAAAGGCTGAAGGATATAATTTCTTTCATATGATTTTACTGAAATACTATATACACTTTTACACAGTTCTAATGCAATTCAACATATGCTGAATCAACAGGGAGTAAAAAAATCTTTTAGCAAAAAAAAAAAAAAAAAAAAAAAAAAAAAAAAAGCTGTCAGATTTAGGCAAATATTTGCCTGAATATATACTAAAAGCCACAAATGATGATAGAAGAAAAGCAAAATAGAAACAACTGAAAGATATAAAAACTACAATTTATAAATTAAATTTAAAGAAAATATCTGCAAAAAATATATAAAGTAGAAGTCCATCAAATCTGGAAAGTTGATAACTATTTCAAATGTGGCTGTCAAAACCTATAAAATTCAGTTTGGCAGAAGCAACAACAATATATATATTGTGTTCCATCTCTACTGAATAATAGCTACACAGTCTTGCACCTACTGTTAATAAAATTAAATTGTGTGCTTTTGACATTGCCAGACCACCACATCCATGGCCACATGCATTCTCAAGGGAAATCAGTAGACAAATCTACAATCAAAATATGTCAAAACCATAAAAATAGAAAAAAAAGAACAAGTAATGAATAATGACCTTTTAGATGGCAAGTGCACAAAGACTTGCAGTGTACTCCAAAATGATGCTGTTCTTACAACACTATAATCCTGACTTAAGCTGTAGTTGAGAACAAATACAGTGGACAGAAAAAACAGAAACAATTTAGGTGAAAAAGAAACCAAAGTGGAAAAATGAAAGGGGAACAGCAGAGAAAGACCAGGCTTTAGTGTGACTTACAGTGTCTAAATAATACTTTATTATTGAAAAATGTGGATAAAAGCAACAATGATGGAAAATATGAAGAGAAGACAGTGGTGGAACTTCAGGAAATTCCAGGATTCATCATCCTTGAACTCCCAGACTGACGAATAAAGGTCCATAATAAGGCGTATGAAGAAGAAGAAGTAGAAAAAGAAGCAACAGGAGAAACTGGTAAAATCAGTACATAAATCTGCCAGATGAAGGACCACACATGATACAACTTTGGATACAATGTTAAAAAGCTGCACAAAAATAAGTACATATATCTGTCAGATGAAGGACCACACATAATACAACATTTGATACAATGCTAAAAAAGCTCCATCAGAAATCAGTACATAAATCTGCCAGATGAAGGACCACACATGATACAACATTGGATACAATGTCAGAAAAGGTGCACCAAAAATCAGAACATATATCTGCCAGATGAAGGACCACACATAAAAAACATTTGATACAATGTTTAAAAAGCTCCACCAAAAATCAGAACATACATCTGCCAGATGAAGGACAACACATGATACAACATTGGATACAATGTTAAAAAGCTGCACCAAAAATCAGTACATATATCTGCCAGATGAAGGACCACACATGATACAACATTGGATACAATGTGAAAAAGCTGCACCAAAAATCAGTACATCTATCTGCCAAATGAAGGACCACACATGATACAACATTTGATACTATGTTAAAAAAGCTGCACCAAAAATCAGTACATCTATTTGCCAGATGAAGGACCACACATGATATATTTGATACAATATTAAAAAAGTTGCACCAAAAATCAGTACATATATCTGCCAGATAAAGGACCAGGCATGATACAACATTAGACACAATGTTAAAAAATCTGCACCAAAAATCAGTACATATATCTGCCAGATGAAGGACCACACATGATACAACATTGGATACAATGTTAAAAAAGCTGCACCAAAAATCAGTACATACATCTGCCAGATGAAGGACCACACATGATACAACATTTGATACAATGCTGAAAAAGCTGCACCAAAATAGGTACATATATCTGCCAGATGCAGAACCACACATGATACAACATTTGATACAATGTTAAAAAAGTTCCACCAAAAATCAGTACATATTTCTGCCAGATGAAGGACCACAAATGATACAACATTGGATACAATGTTAAAAAAGCTGCACCAAAAATCAGTACATACATTTGCCAGATGAAGGACCACACCTGATACAACATTGGATACAATGTTAAGAAAGTTGCTCCAAAAATCAGTACATATATCTGCCAGATCAAGGACCACACATGATACATTTGATACAATGTTAAAAAAGCTCCACCAAAAATCAGTACATATATCTACCAGATGAAGGACCATACATGATACAACATTTGATACAATGATAAAAAAGCTGCACCGAAAATCCGTACATACATTTGCCAGATGAAGGACCACACATGATACAACATTGGATGCAATGTTAAAAAAGCTGCACCAAAAATCAGTACATATATCTGCCAGATGAAGGACCACACATGATACATTTGATACAATGTTAAAAAAGCTGCACCAAAAATCAGTACCTACATCTGCCAGATGAAGGACAACACATGATACAACATTGGATACAATGTTAAAAAAGCTGCACCAAAAATCAGTACATATGTCTGCCAGATGAAGGACCACACATGATACAACTTTGGATACAATGTTAAAAAGCTGCACCAAAAATCAGTACATATATCTGCCAGATAAAGGACCACACGTGATACAACATTGTATATAATGTTAAAAAAGCTGAACGAAAAATCAGTACATATATCTGCCAGATGAAGGACCACACATGATACAACATTGGATACAATGTTAATAAAGCTGCACCAAAAATCAGTACATATATCTGCCAGATGAAGGACCACACATGATACATTTGATACAATGTTAAAAAGCTGCACCAAAAATCAGGGCACATGTCTGCCAGATGAAGGACCACAACATGATACAACATTGGATACAGTGTTAAAAAAGCTGCACCAAAAATCAGTACATACATCTGCCAGATGGACCACACATGATACAACATTTGATACAATGTGAAAAAAGCTGCACCAAAAATCAGTACATCTATCTGCCAGATGAAGGACCACACATGATATAGTTGATAAAATATTAAAAAAGTTGCACCAAAAATCAGTACATATATCTGCCAGATAAAGGACCACACATGATACAACATTGGATACAATGTTAAAAAATCTGCACCAAAAATCAGTACATATATCTGCCAGATGAAGGACCACACATGATACAACACTGGATACAATGTTAAAAAATCTGCATCAAAAATCAGTACATATATCTGCCAGATGAAGAACCACACACGATACAACATTTGATACAATGTTAAAAAAGCTGCACCAAAAATCAGTACATATATCTGCCAGATAAAGGACCACACATGATACAACATTTGATACAATGTTAAAAAAGCTACACCAAAAATCAGTACATACATCTGCCAGATGAAGGACCACACATGATACATTTGATACAATTTTAAAAAAGCTGCACCAAAAATAGGTACATATATCTGCCAGATGAAGGACCACACATGATAAAACATTTGATACAATGTTAAAAAAACTCCACCAAAAATCAGTACATATTTCTGCCAGATGAAGGACCACACATGATACATTTGATACAATGTTAAAAAAGCCGCACCAAAAATCAGTACATATATCTGCCAGATGAAGGACTACACATGATGCAAAATTTGTTGCAATGTTAAAAAAGCTGCACCAA
Source organism: Protopterus annectens (assembly GCF_019279795.1). NCBI lineage: Eukaryota > Metazoa > Chordata > Ceratodontiformes > Protopteridae > Protopterus > Protopterus annectens. The sequence continues at coordinate 1,574,345,702 of NC_056744.1, read as the reverse complement.
AAATCAGTACATACATCTGCCAGATGAAGGACAACACATGATACAACATTGGATACAATGTTAAAAAAGCTGCACCAAAAATCAGTACACATATCTGCCTGATGAAGGACCACACATGATACAACTTTGGATATAATGTTAAAAAGCTGCACCAAAAATCAGTACATATATCTGCCAGATGAAGGACCACACATGATACAACATTGGATACAATGTTAAAAAAGCTGCACCAAAAATCAGTACATATATCTGCCAGATGAAGGACCACACATGATACATTTGATACAATGTTAAAAAAGCTGCACCAAAAATCAGTACATATATCTGCCAGATAAAGGACCACACATGATACAACATTGGATACAATGTTAAAAAGCTGCACCAAAAATCAGTACATACATCTGCCAGATGAAGGACCACATATGATACATTTGATACAATGTTAAAAAAGCTGCACCAAAAATAAGTACATACATTTGCCAGATGAAGGACCACACATGATACAACATTGGACACAATGTTAAGAAAGCTGCACCAAAAATCAGTACATATATCTGCCAGATGAAGGACCACACATGATACATTTGATACAATGTTAAAAAAGCCGCACCAAAAATCAGTACATATATCTGCCAGATGAAGGACCACACATAATGCAACATTTGTTGCAATGTTAAAAAAGCTGCACCAAAAATCAGTACATAGATCTGCCAGATGAAGGACAACACATGATACAACATTGGATACAATGTTAAAAAAGCTGCACTAAAAATCAGAACACATATCTGCCTGATGAAGGAATACACATGATACAACTTTGGATATAATGTTAAAAAGTTGCACCAAAAATCAGTACATATATCTGCCAGATGAAGGACCACACATGATACAACATTGGATACAATGTTAAAAAAGCTGCACCAAAAATCAGTACATACATCTGCCAGATGAAGGACCACACATGATACATTTGATACAATGTTAAAAAGCTGCACCAAAATCAGGGCATATGTCTGCCAGATGAAGGACCACACATGATACAATATTTGATACAATGTGAAAAAAGCTGCACCAAAAATCAGTACATCTATCTGCCAGATGAAGGACCACACATGATATATTTGATACAACATTAAAAAAGTTGCACCAAAAATCAGTACATATATCTGCCAGATAAAGGACCACGCATGGTACAACATTGGATACAATGTTAAAAAAGCTGCACCAAAAATCAGTACATACATGTGTCAGATGAAGGACCACACATGATACAACATTTGATACAATGTTAAAAAAGCTGCACCAAAAACAGGTGCATATATCTGCCAGTTGAAGGACCACAAATGATACAACATTTGATACAATGTTAAAAAAGCTGCACCAAAAATCAGTACATCTATTTGCCAGATGAAGGACCACACATGATATATTTGATACAATATTAAAAAAGTTGCACCAAAAATCAGTACATATATCTGCCAGATAAAGGACCAGGCATGATACAACATTAGACACAATGTTAAAAAATCTGCACCAAAAATCAGTACATATATCTGCCAGATGAAGGACCACACATGATACAACATTGGATACAATGTTAAAAAAGCTGCACCAAAAATCAGTACATACATCTGCCAGATGAAGGAACACACATGATACAACATTTGATACAATGTTGAAAAAGCTGCACCAAAATAGGTACATATATCTGCCAGATGCAGGACCACACATGATACAACATTTGATACAATGTTAAAAAAGTTCCACCAAAAATCAGTCCATATTTCTGCCAGATGAAGGACCACAAATGATACAACATTGGATACAATGTTAAAAAAGCTGCACCAGAAATCAGTACATACATTTGCCAGATGAAGGACCACACCTGATACAACATTGGATACAATGTTAAGAAAGTTGCACCAAAAATCAGTACATATATCTGCCAGATCAAGGACCACACATGATACATTTAATACAATGTTAAAAAAGCTCCACCAAAAATTAGTACATATATCTACCAGATGAAGGACCATACATGATACAACATTTGATACAATGTTAAAAAAGCTGCACCAAAAATCAGTACATACATTTGCCAGATGAAGGACCACACATGATACAACATTGGATACAATGTTAAGAAAGCTGCACCAAAAATCAGTACATATATCTGCCAGATGAAGGACCACACATGATACATTTGATACAATGTTAAAAAAGCTGCACCAAAAATCAGTACATTCATCTGCCAGATGAAGGACAACACATGATACAACATTGGATACAATGTTAAAAAGCTGCACCAAAAATCAGTACATATATCTGCCAGATGAAGGACCACACATGATACAACTTTGGATACAATGTTAAAAAGCTGCACCAAAAATCAGTACATATATCTGCCAGATAAAGGACCACACGTGATACAACATTGGATATAATGTTAAAAAAGCTGAACCAAAAATCAGTACATATATCTGCCAGATGAAGGACCACACATGATATAACATTGGATACAATGTTAATAAAGCTGCACCAAAAATCAGTACATATATCTGCCAGATGAAGGACCACACATGATACATTTGATACAATGTTAAAAAGATGCACCAAAAATCAGGGCACATGTCTGCCAGATGAAGGACCACAACATGATACAACATTGGATACAGTGTTAAAAAAGCTGCACCAAAAATCAGTACATACATCTGCCAGATGGACCACACATGATACAACATTTGATACAATGTGAAAAAAGCTGCACCAAAAATCAGTACATCTATCTGCCAGATGAAGGACCACACATGATATAGTTGATAAAATATTAAAAAAGTTGCACCAAAAATCAGTACATATATCTGCCAGATAAAGGACCACACATGATACAACATTGGATACAATGTTAAAAAATCTGCACCAAAAATCAGTACATATATCTGCCAGATGAAGGACCACACATGATACAACACGGGATACAATGTTAAAAAATCTGCATCAAAAATCAGTACATATATCTGCCAGATGAAGAACCACACACGATACAACATTTGATACAATGTTAAAAAAGCTGCACCAAAAATCAGTACATATATCTGCCAGATAAAGGACCACACATGATACAACATTTGATACAATGTTAAAAAAGCTGCACCAAAAATCAGTACATACATCTGCCAGATGAAGGACCACACATGATACATTTGATACAATTTTAAAAAAGCTGCACCAAAAATAGGTACATATATCTGCCAGATGAAGGACCACACATGATACATTTGATACAATGTTAAAAAAGCCGCACCAAAAATCAGTACATATATCTGCCAGATGAAGGACTACACATGATGCAAAATTTGTTGCAATGTTAAAAAAGCTGCACCAAAAATCAGTACATACATCTGCCAGATGAAGGACAACACATGATACAACATTGGATACAATGTTAAAAAAGCTGCACCAAAAATCAGTACACATATCTGCCTGATGAAGGACCACACATGATACAACTTTGGATATAATGTTAAAAAGCTGCACCAAAAATCAGTACATATATCTGCCAGATGAAGGACCACACATGATACAACATTGGATACAATGTTAAAAAAGCTGCACCAAAAATCAGTACATATATCTGCCAGATGAAGGACCACACATGATACATTTGATACAATGTTAAAAAAGCTGCACCAAAAATCAGTACATATATCTGCCAGATAAAGGACCACACATGATACAACATTGGATACAATGTTAAAAAAGCTGCACCAAAAATCAGTACATACATCTGCCAGATGAAGGACCACATATGATACATTTGATACAATGTTAAAAAAGCTGCACCAAAAATAAGTACATACATTTGCCAGATGAAGGACCACACATGATACAACATTGGACACAATGTTAAGAAAGCTGCACCAAAAATCAGTACATATATCTGCCAGATGAAGGACCACACATGATACATTTGATACAATGTTAAAAAAGCCGCACCAAAAATCAGTACATATATCTGCCAGATGAAGGACCACACATAATGCAACATTTGTTGCAATGTTAAAAAAGCTGCACCAAAAATCAGTACATAGAGCTGCCAGATGAAGGACAACACATGATACAACATTGGATACAATGTTAAAAAAGCTGCACTAAAAATCAGAACACATATCTGCCTGATGAAGGAATACACATGATACAACTTTGGATATAATGTTAAAAGTTGCACCAAAATCAGTACATATATCTGCCAGATGAAGGACCACATGATACAACATTGGATACAATGTTAAAAAGCTGCACCAAAAATCAGTACATACATCTGCCAGATGAAGGACCACACATGATACATTTGATACAATGTTAAAAAGCTGCACCAAAATCAGGGCATATGTCTGCCAGATGAAGGACCACACATGATACAATATTTGATACAATGTGAAAAAGCTGCACCAAAAATCAGTACATCTATCTGCCAGATGAAGGACCACACATGATATATTTGATACAACATTAAAAAGTTGCACCAAAATCAGTACATATATCTGCCAGATAAAGGACCACGCATGGTACAACATTGGATACAATGTTAAAAAGCTGCACCAAAATCAGTACATACATGTGTCAGATGAAGGACCACACATGATACAACATTTGATACAATGTTAAAAAGCTGCACCAAAACAGGTGCATATATCTGCCAGTTGAAGGACCACAAATGATACAACATTTGATACAATGTTAAAAAGCTGCACCAAAATCAGTACATCTATTTGCCAGATGAAGGACCACACATGATATATTTGATACAATATTAAAAAAGTTGCACCAAAAATCAGTACATATATCTGCCAGATAAAGGACCAGGCATGATACAACATTAGACACAATGTTAAAAAATCTGCACCAAAAATCAGTACATATATCTGCCAGATGAAGGACCACACATGATACAACATTGGATACAATGTTAAAAAAGCTGCACCAAAAATCAGTACATACATCTGCCAGATGAAGGAACACACATGATACAACATTTGATACAATGTTGAAAAAGCTGCACCAAAAATAGGTACATATATCTGCCAGATGCAGGACCACACATGATACAACATTTGATACAATGTTAAAAAAGTTCCACCAAAAATCAGTCCATATTTCTGCCAGATGAAGGACCACAAATGATACAACATTGGATACAATGTTAAAAAAGCTGCACCAGAAATCAGTACATACATTTGCCAGATGAAGGACCACACCTGATACAACATTGGATACAATGTTAAGAAAGTTGCACCAAAAATCAGTACATATATCTGCCAGATCAAGGACCACACATGATACATTTAATACAATGTTAAAAAAGCTCCACCAAAAATTAGTACATATATCTACCAGATGAAGGACCATACATGATACAACATTTGATACAATGTTAAAAAAGCTGCACCAAAAATCAGTACATACATTTGCCAGATGAAGGACCACACATGATACAACATTGGATACAATGTTAAGAAAGCTGCACCAAAAATCAGTACATATATCTGCCAGATGAAGGACCACACATGATACATTTGATACAATGTTAAAAAAGCTGCACCAAAATCAGTACATTCATCTGCCAGATGAAGGACAACACATGATACAACATTGGATACAATGTTAAAAGCTGCACCAAAAATCAGTACATATATCTGCCAGATGAAGGACCACACATGATACAACTTTGGATACAATGTTAAAAGGCGCCACCAAAATCAGTACATATATCTGCCAGATAAAGGACCACACGTGATACAACATTGGATATAATGTTAAAAAAGCTGAACCAAAAATCAGTACATATATCTGCCAGATGAAGGACCACACATGATATAACATTGGATACAATGTTAATAAAGCTGCACCAAAAATCAGTACATATATCTGCCAGATGAAGGACCACACATGATACATTTGATACAATGTTAAAAAGATGCACCAAAAATCAGGGCACATGTCTGCCAGATGAAGGACCACAACATGATACAACATTGGATACAGTGTTAAAAAAGCTGCACCAAAAATCAGTACATACATCTGCCAGATGGACCACACATGATACAACATTTGATACAATGTGAAAAAAGCTGCACCAAAAATCAGTACATCTATCTGCCAGATGAAGGACCACACATGATATAGTTGATAAAATATTAAAAAAGTTGCACCAAAAATCAGTACATATATCTGCCAGATAAAGGACCACACATGATACAACATTGGATACAATGTTAAAAAATCTGCACCAAAAATCAGTACATATATCTGCCAGATGAAGGACCACACATGATACAACACGGGATACAATGTTAAAAAATCTGCATCAAAAATCAGTACATATATCTGCCAGATGAAGAACCACACACGATACAACATTTGATACAATGTTAAAAAAGCTGCACCAAAAATCAGTACATATATCTGCCAGATAAAGGACCACACATGATACAACATTTGATACAATGTTAAAAAAGCTGCACCAAAAATCAGTACATACATCTGCCAGATGAAGGACCACACATGATACATTTGATACAATTTTAAAAAAGCTGCACCAAAAATAGGTACATATATCTGCCAGATGAAGGACCACACATGATAAAACATTTGATACAATGTTAAAAAAGCCGCACCAAAAATCAGTACATATATCTGCCAGATGAAGGACTACACATGATGCAACATTTGTTGCAATGTTAAAAAAGCTGCACCAAAAATCAGTACATACATCTGCCAGATGAAGGACAACACATGATACAACATTGGATACAATGTTAAAAAAGCAGCACCAAAAATCAGTACACATATCTGCCTGATGAAGGACCACACATGATACAACTTTGGATATAATGTTAAAAAGCTGCACCAAAAATCAGTACATATATCTGCCAGATGAAGGACCACACATGATACAACATTGGATACAATGTTAAAAAAGCTGCACCAAAAATCAGTACATATATCTGCCAGATGAAGGACCACACATGATACATTTGATACAATGTTAAAAAAGCTGCACCAAAAATCAGTACATATATCTGCCAGATAAAGGACCACACATGATACAACATTGGATACAATGTTAAAAAAGCTGCACCAAAAATCAGTACATACATCTGCCAGATGAAGGACCACATATGATACATTTGATACAATGTTAAAAAAGCTGCACCAAAAATAAGTACATACATTTGCCAGATGAAGGACCACAAATGATACAACATTGGACACAATGTTAAGAAAGCTGCACCAAAAATCAGTACATATATCTGCCAGATGAAGGACCACACATGATACATTTGATACAATGTTAAAAAAGCCGCACCAAAAATCAGTACATATATCTGCCAGATGAAGGACCACACATAATGCAACATTTGTTGCAATGTTAAAAAAGCTGCACCAAAAATCAGTACATAGATCTGCCAGATGAAGGACAACACATGATACAACATTGGATACAATGTTAAAAACGCTGCACCAAAAATCAGTACACATATCTGCCTGATGAAGGAATACACATGATACAACTTTGGATATAATGTTAAAACGTTGCACCAAAAATCAGTACATATATCTGCCAGATGAAGGACCACACATGATACAACATTGGATACAATGTTAAAAAAGCTGCACCAAAAATCAGTACATACATCTGCCAGATGAAGGACCACACATGATACATTTGATACAATGTTAAAAAGCTGCACCAAAATCAGGGCATATGTCTGCCAGATGAAGGACCACACATGATACAAGATTGGATACAGTGTTAAAAAAGCTGCACCAAAAATCAGTACATACATCTGCCAGATGGACCACACATGATACAATATTTGATACAATGTGAAAAAAGCTGCACCAAAAATCAGTACATCTATCTGCCAGATGAAGGACCACACATGATATATTTGATACAACATTAAAAAAGTTGCACCAAAAATCAGTACATATATCTGCCAGATAAAGGACCATGCATGGTACAACATTGGATACAATGTTAAAAAATCTGCACCAAAAATCAGTACATATATCTGCCAGATGAAGGACCACACATGATACAACATTGAATACAATGTTAAAACATCTTCATCAAAAATCAGTACATATATCTGCCAGATGAAGGACCACACATGATACAACATTTGATACAATGTTAAAAAAGCTGCACCAAAAATCAGTACATACATGTGTCAGATGAAGGACCACACATGATACAACATTTGATACAATGTTAAAAAATCTGCACCAAAAACAGGTGCATATATCTGCCAGTTGAATGACCACACATGATACAACATTTGATACAATGTTAAAAAAGCTGCACCAAAAATCAGTACATCTATTTGCCAGATGAAGGACCACACATGATATATTTGATACAATATTAAAAAAGTTGCACCAAAAATCAGTACATATATCTGCCAGATAAAGGACCAGGCATGATACAACATTAGACACAATGTTAAAAAATCTGCACCAAAAATCAGTACATATATCTGCCAGATGAAGGACCACACATGATACAACATTGGATACAATGTTAAAAAAGCTGCACCAAAAATCAGTACATACATCTGCCAGATGAAGGAACACACATGATACAACATTTGATACAATGTTGAAAAAGCTGCACCAAAATAGGTACATATATCTGCCAGATGCAGGACCACACATGATACAACATTTGATACAATGTTAAAAAAGTTCCACCAAAAATCAGTACATATTTCTGCCAGATGAAGGACCACAAATGATACAACATTGGATACAATGTTAAAAAAGCTGCACCAAAAATCAGTACATACATTTGCCAGATGAAGGACCACACCTGATACAACATTGGATACAATGTTAAGAAAGTTGCACCAAAAATCAGTACATATATCTGCCAGATCAAGGACCACACATGATACATTTAATACAATGTTAAAAAAGCTCCACCAAAAATTAGTACATATATCTACCAGATGAAGGACCATACATGATACAACATTTGATACAATGTTAAAAAAGCTGCACCAAAAATCAGTACATACATTTGCCAGATGAAGGACCACACATGATACAACATTGGATACAATGTTAAGAAAGCTGCACCAAAAATCAGTACATATATCTGCCAGATGAAGGACCACACATGATACATTTGATACAATGTTAAAAAAGCTGCACCAAAAATCAGTACATACATCTGCCAGATGAAGGACAACACATGATACAACATTGGATACAATGTTAAAAAAGCTGCACCAAAAATCAGTACATATATCTGCCAGATGAAGGACCACACATGATACAACTTTGGATACAATGTTAAAAAGCTGCACCAAAAATCAGTACATATATCTGCCAGATAAAGGACCACACGTGATACAACATTGGATATAATGTTAAACAAGCTGAACCAAAAATCAGTACATATATCTGCCAGATGAAGGACCACACATGATACAACATTGGATACAATGTTAATAAAGCTGCACCAAAAATCAGTACATATATCTGCCAGATGAAGGACCACACATGATACATTTGATACAATGTTAAAAGATGCACCAAAATCAGTACATACATCTGCCAGATGAAGGACCACACATGATACATTTGATACAATGTTAAAAAAGCTGCACCAAAAATAGGTACATATATCTGCCAGATGAAGGACCACACATGATAAAACATTTGATACAATGTTAAAAAAACTCCACCAAAAATCAGTACATATTTCTGCCAGATGAAGGACCACACATGATAAAACATTGGATACAATGTTAAAAAAGCTGCACCAAAAATCAGTACATACATTTGCCAGATGAAGGACCACACATGCTACAACATTGGACACAATGTTAAGAAAGCTGCACCAAAATCAGTACATATATCTGCCAGATGAAGGACCACACATGATACATTTGATACAATGTTAAAAAAGCCGCACCAAAAATCAGTACATATATCTGCCAGATGAAGGACCACACATGATGCAACATTTGTTGCAATGTTAAAAAAGCTGCACCAAAAATCAGTACATACATCTGCCAGATGGACCACACATGATACAAAATTTGATACAATGTGAAAAAAGCTGCACCAAAAATCAGTACAGCTATCTGCCAGATGAAGGACCACACATGATATATTTGATACAACATTAAAAAAGTTGCACCAAAAATCAGTACATATATCTGCCAGATAAAGGACCATGCATGGTACAACATTGGATATAATGTTAAAAAATCTGCACCAAAAATCAGTACATATATCTGCCAGATGAAGGACCACACATGATACAACACTGGATACAATGTTAAAAAATCTTCATCAAAAATCAGTACATATATCTGCCAGATGAAGGACCACACATGATACAACATTTGATACAATGTTAAAAAAGCTGCACCAAAAATCAGTACATACATCTGCCAGATGAAGGACCACACATGATACAACATTTGATACAATGTTAAAAAAGCTGCACCAAAAATAGGTGCATATATCTGCCAGTTGAAGGACCACACATGATACAACATTTGATGCAATGTTAAAAAAGCTGCACCAAAAATCAGTACATATATCTGCCAGATAAAGGACCACACATGATACAACATTTGATACAATGTTAAAAAAGCTGCACCAAAATAGGTACATATAGCTGCTAGATGAGGGACCACACATGATAAAACATTTGATAAAATGTTAAAAAAGCTCCACCAAAAATCAGTACATATTTCTGTCAGATGAAGGACCACACATGATACAACATTGGATACAATGTTAAAAAAGCTGCATCAAAAATCAGTACATATATCTGCCAGATAAAGGACCACACATGATACAACATTTGATACAATGTTAAAAAAGCTGCACCAAAATAGGTACATATAGCTGCTAGATGAGGGACCACACATGATAAAACATTTGATAAAATGTTAAAAAAGCTGCACCAAAAATCAGTACATATATCTGCCAGATGAAGGACCACACATGATACAACATTGGATACAATGTTAAAAAAGCTGCAAAAAATCAGTACATATATCTGCCAGATGAAGGACCACACATGATACATTTGATACAATGTTAAAAAAGCTGCACCAAAAATCAGTACATATATCTGCCAGATAAAGGACCACACATGATACAACATTGGATACAATGTTAAAAAAGCTGCACCAAAAATCAGTACATACATCTGCCAGATGAAGGACCACATATGATACATTTGATACAATGTTAAAAAAGCTGCACCAAAAATAAGTACATACATTTGCCAGATGAAGGACCACACATGATACAACATTGGACACAATGTTAAGAAAGCTGCACCAAAAATCAGTACATATATCTGCCAGATGAAGGACCACACATGATACATTTGATACAATGTTAAAAAAGCCGCACCAAAAATCAGTACATACATCTGCCAGATGAAGGACCACACATAATGCAACATTTGTTGCAATGTTAAAAAAGCTGCACCAAAAATCAGTACATAGATCTGCCAGATGAAGGACAACACATGATACAACATTGGATACAATGTTAAAAAAGCTGCACCAAAAATCAGTACACATATCTGCCTGATGAAGGAATACACATGATACAACTTTGGATATAATGTTAAAAAGTTGCACCAAAAATCAGTACATATATCTGCCAGATGAAGGACCACACATGATACAACATTGGATACAATGTTAAAAAAGCTGCACCAAAAATCAGTACATACATCTGCCAGATGAAGGACCACACATGATACATTTGATACAATGTTAAAAAGCTGCACCAAAATCAGGGCATATGTCTGCCAGATGAAGGACCACACATGATACAACATTGGATACAGTGTTAAAAAAGCTGCACCAAAAATCAGTACATACATCTGCCAGATGGACCACACATGATACAATATTTGATACAATGTGAAAAAAGCTGCACCAAAAATCAGTACATCTATCTGCCAGATGAAGGACCACACATGATATATTTGATACAACATTAAAAAAGTTGCACCAAAAATCAGTACATATATCTGCCAGATAAAGGACCACGCATGGTACAACATTGGATACAATGTTAAAAAATCTGCACCAAAAATCAGTACATATATCTGCCAGATGAAGGACCACACATGATACAACACTGAATACAATGTTAAAACATCTTCATCAAAAATCAGTACATATATCTGCCAGATGAAGGACCACACATGATACAACATTTGATACAATGTTAAAAAAGCTGCACCAAAAATCAGTACATACATGTGTCAGATGAAGGACCACACATGATACAACATGTGATACAATGTTAAAAAAGCTGCACCAAAAACAGGTGCATATATCTGCCAGTTGAATGACCACACATGATACAACATTTGATACAATGTTAAAAAAGCTGCACCAAAAATCAGTACATCTATTTGCCAGATGAAGGACCACACATGATATATTTGATACAATATTAAAAAAGTTGCACCAAAAATCAGTACATATATCTGCCAGATAAAGGACCAGGCATGATACAACATTAGACACAATGTTAAAAAATCTGCCCCAAAAATCAGTACATATATCTGCCAGATGAAGGACCACACATGATACAACATTGGATACAATGTTAAAAAAGCTGCACCAAAAATCAGTACATACATCTGCCAGATGAAGGAACACACATGATACAACATTTGATACAATGTTGAAAAAGCTGCACCAAAAATAGGTACATATATCTGCCAGATGCAGGACCACACATGATACAACATTGGATACAATGTTAAAAAAGCTGCACCAAAAATCAGTACATACATTTGCCAGATGAAGGACCACACCTGATACAACATTGGATACAATGTTAAGAAAGTTGCACCAAAAATCAGTACATATATCTGCCAGATCAAGGACCACACATGATACATTTAATACAATGTTAAAAAAGCTCCACCAAAAATTAGTACATATATCTACCATATGAAGGACCATACATGATACAACATTTGATGCAATGTTAAAAAAGCTGCACCAAAAATCAGTACATACATTTGCCAGATGAAGGACCACACATGATACAACATTGGATACAATGTTAAGAAAGCTGCACCAAAAATCAGTACATATATCTGCCAGATGAAGGACCACACATGATACATTTGATACAATGTTAAAAAAGCTGCACCAAAAATCAGTACATACATCTGCCAGATGAAGGACAACACATGATACAACATTGGATACAATGTTAAAAAAGCTGCACCAAAAATCAGTACATATATCTGCCAGATGAAGGACCACACATGATACAACTTTGGATACAATGTTAAAAAGCTGCACCAAAAATCAGTACATATATCTGCCAGATAAAGGACCACATGTGATACAACATTGGATATAATGTTAAAAAAGCTGAACCAAAAATCAGTACATATATCTGCCAGATGAAGGACCACACATGATACAACATTGGATACAATGTTAATAAAGCTGCACCAAAAATCAGTACATATATCTGCCAGATGAAGGACCACACATGATACATTTGATACAATGTTAAAAAGATGCACCAAAAATCAGTACATACATCTGCCAGATGAAGGACCACACATGATACATTTGATACAATGTTAAAAAAGCTGCACCAAAAATAGGTACATATATCTGCCAGATGAAGGACCACACATGATAAAACATTTGATACAATGTTAAAAAAACTCCACCAAAAATCAGTACATATTTCTGCCAGATGAAGGACCACACATGATAAAACATTGGATACAATGTTAAAAAAGCTGCACCAAAAATCAGTACATACATTTGCCAGATGAAGGACCACACATGCTACAACATTGGACACAATGTTAAGAAAGCTGCACCAAAAATCAGTACATATATCTGCCAGATGAAGGACCACACATGATACATTTGATACAATGTTAAAAAAGCCGCACCAAAAATCAGTACATATATCTGCCAGATGAAGGACCACACATGATGCAACATTTGTTGCAATGTTAAAAAAGCTGCACCAAAAATCAGTACATACATCTGCCAGATGGACCACACATGATACAACATTTGATACAATGTGAAAAAAGCTGCACCAAAAATCAGTACAGCTATCTGCCAGATGAAGGACCACACATGATATATTTGATACAACATTAAAAATGTTGCACCAAAAATCAGTACATATATCTGCCAGATAAAGGACCATGCATGGTACAACATTGGATACAATGTTAAAAAATCTGCACCAAAAATCAGTACATATATCTGCCAGATGAAGGACCACACATGATACAACATTTGATACAATGTTAAAAAAGCTGCACCAAAAATCAGTACATACATCTGCCAGATGAAGGACCACATATGATACAACATTTGATACAATGTTAAAAAAGCTGCACCAAAAATAGGTGCATATATCTGCCAGTTGAAGGACCACACATGATACAACATTTGATGCAATGTTAAAAAAGCTGCACCAAAAATCAGTACATATATCTGCCAGATAAAGGACCACACATGATACAACATTTGATACAATGTTAAAAAAGCTGCACCAAAATAGGTACATATAGCTGCTAGATGAGGGACCACACATGATAAAACATTTGATAAAATGTTAAAAAAGCTCCACCAAAAATCAGTACATATTTCTGTCAGATGAAGGACCACACATGATACAACATTGGATACAATGTTAAAAAAGCTGCACCAAAAATCAGTACATATATCTGCCAGATAAAGGACCACACATGATACAACATTTGATACAATGTTAAAAAAGCTGCACCAAAATAGGTACATATAGCTGCTAGATGAGGGACCACACATGATAAAACATTTGATAAAATGTTAAAAAAGCTCCACCAAAAATCAGTACATATTTCTGCCAGATGAAGGACCACACATGATACAACATTTGATACAATGTTAAAAAAGCTGCACCAAAAATCAGTACATACATCTGCCAGATGAAGGACCACACATGATACATTTGATACAATGTTAAAAAAGCTGCACCAAAAATAGGTTAGGTAGGTTAGTACCAGGCTAACTGCCCTTGCGAGCCATTTTAAGCCTAGCCAATTATCCCTTGTGAGATTCAAACCCTGCACCTTGTGTTTGTAAGACAAACACCTTAACCATTAGGCCACCCTCCCAACAAATAAATTCCCACTGTCAGTCTCGAACCCAGGACCTTGGTAACACTAGTCTGTATGACCTACCACTAAGCCATGACTCTCTGCCAGATGAAGGACCATACATGATAAAACATTTGATACAATGTTAACAAAACTCCACCAAAATTCAGTACATATTTCTGCCAGATGAAGGACCACACATGATACAACATTGGATACAATGTTAAAAAAGCTGCACCAAAAATCAGTACATACATCTGCCAGATGAAGGACCACACATGATACAACATTTGATACAATGTTAAAAAAGCTGCACCAAAAATAGGTGCATATATCTGACAGTTGAAGGACCACACATGATACAACATTTGATGCAATGTTAAAAAGGCTCCACCAAAAATCATTACATATTTCTGTCAGATGAAGGACCACACATGATACAACATTGGATACAATGTTAAAAAAGCTGTACCAAAAATCAGTACATATATCTGCCAGATAAAGGACCACACATGATACAGCATTTGATACAATGTTAAAAAAGCTGCACCAAAATAGGTACATATAGCTGCTAGATGAAGGACCACACATGATAAAACATTTGATAAAATGTTAAAAAAGCTCCACCAAAAATCAGTACATATTTCTGCCAGATGAAGGACCACACATGATACAACATTTGATACAATGTTAAAAAAGCTGCACCAAAAATCAGTACATACATCTGCCAGATGAAGGACCACACATGATACATTTGATACAATGTTAAAAAAGCTGCACCAAAAATCAGTACATATATCTGCCAGATGAAGGACCATACATGATGCAACATTTGACACAATGTTAAAAAAGCTGCACCAAAAATCAGTACATATATCTGCCAGACGAAGGACCACACATGATACATTTGATACAATGTTAAAAAAGCTGAACCAAAAATCAGTACATATATCTGCCAGATGAAGGACCACACATGATGCAACATTTGTTGTAATGTTAAAAAAGCTGCACCAAAAATCAGTACATACATCTGCCAGATGAAGGATAACACATGATACAACATTGGATACAATGTTAAAAAAACTGCACCAAAAATCAGTACAAATATCTGTCAGATGAAGGACCACACATAGTACAACTTTGGATACAATGGTAAAAGCTGCACCAAAAATCAGTACATATATCTGCCAGATAAAGGAACACACATGATACAACCTTGGATACAATGATAAAAAAGCTGCACCAAAAATCAGTACATATATCTGCCAGATGAAGGACCACACATGATACAACATTGGATACAATGTTAATAAAGCTGCACCAAAAATCAGTACATACATCTGCCAGTTGAAGGACCACACATGATACATTTGATACAATGTTAAAAAGCTGCACCAAAAATCAGGGCATAGGTCTGCCAGATGAAGGACCACACATGATACAACATTGGATACAGTGTTAAAAAAGCTGCACCAAAAATCAGTACATACATCTGGCAGATGGACCACACATGATACAACATTTGATACAAAGTGAAAAAAGCTGCACCAAAAATCAGTACATCTATCTGCCAGATGAAGGACCCCACATGATATATTTGATACAATATTAAAAAAGTTGCACCAAAAATCAGTACATATATCTGCCAGATAAAGGACCACACATGATACAACAGTGGATACAATGTTAAAAAATCTGCACCAAAAATCAGTACATATATCTGCCAGATGAAGGACCACACATGATACAACATTGGATACAATGTTTAAAAATCTGCATCAAAAATCAGTACATATATCTGCCAGATGAAGGACCACACATGATACATCATTGGATACAATGTTAAAAAAGCTGCACCAAAAATCAGTACATATATCTGCCAGATAAAGGACCACACATGATACAACATTTGATACAATGTTAAAAAAGCTGCACCAAAAATCAGTACATACATCTGCCAGATGAAGGACCACACATGATACATTTGATACAATGTTAAAAAAGCTGCACCAAAAATAGGTACATATATCTGCCAGATGAAGGACCACACATGATAAAACATTTGATACAATGTTAAAAAAGCTCCACCAAAAATCAGTACATATTTCTGCCAGATGAAGGACTACACATGATACAACATTGGATACAATGTTAAAAAAGCTGCACCAAAAATCAGTACATACATTTGCCAGATGAAGGACCACACATGATACAACATTGGATACAATGTTAAGAAAGCTGCACCAAAAATCAGTACATATATCTGCCAGATGAAGGACCACACATGATACATTTGATACAATGTTAAAAAAGCTGCACCAAAAATCAGTACATATATCTGCCAGATGAAGGACCACATGTGATGCAACATTTGTTGCAATGTTAAAAAACCTGCACCAAAAATCAGTACATACATCTGCCAGATGAAGGACAACACATGATACAACACTGGATACAATGTTAAAAAAGTTGCACCAAATATCAATACACATATCTACCTGATGACGGACCACACATGATACAACTTTGGATATAATGTTAAAAAGCTGCACCAAAAATCAGTACATATATCTGGCAGATGAAGGACCACGCGTGATACAACATTGGATACAATGTTAAAAAAGCTGCACCAAAAATCAGTACATATATCTGCCAGATGAAGGACCACACATGATACAACATTGGACACAATGTTAAAAAAGCTGCACCAAAAATCAGTGCATACATCTGCCAGATGAAGTACCACTCATGATACATTTGATACAATGTTAAAAAGCTGCACCAAAATCAGGGCATATGTCTGCCAGATGAAGGACCACACATGATACAACATTGGATACAGTGTTAAAAAAGCTGCACCAAAAATCAGT
Source organism: Protopterus annectens (assembly GCF_019279795.1). Classification (NCBI taxonomy): domain Eukaryota; kingdom Metazoa; phylum Chordata; order Ceratodontiformes; family Protopteridae; genus Protopterus; species Protopterus annectens. The sequence continues at coordinate 1,574,327,639 of NC_056744.1, read as the reverse complement.
ACATACATCTGCCAGATGGACCACACATTATACAACATTTGATACAATGTGAAAAAAGCTGCACCAAAAATCAGTACATCTATCTGCCAGATGAAGGACCACACATGATATATTTGATACAACATTAAAAAAGTTGCACCAAAAATCAGTACATATATCTGCCAAATAAAGGACCACGCATGATACAACATTGGATACAATGTTAAAAAATTTGCACCAAAAAGCAGTACATATATCTGCCAGATGAAAGACCACACATGATACAACATTTGATACAATGTTAAAAAAGCTGCACCAAAAATCAGTACATACATCTGCCAGATGAAGGACCACACATGATGCAACCTTTGATACAATGTTAAAAAAGCTGCACCAAAAATAGGTGCATATATCTGCCAGATGAAGGACCACACATGATACAACATTTGATACAATGTTAAAAAAGCTTCACCAAAATAGGTACATATAGCTGCTAGATGAAGGACCACACATGATAAAACATTTGATACAATGTTAAAAAAGCTGCACCAAAAATCAGTACATATTTCTGCCAGATGAAGGACCACACATGATACAACATTTGATACAATGTTAAAAAGCTGCACCAAAAATCAGTACATGCATCTGCCAGATGAAGGACCACACATGATACATTTGATACAATGTTAAAAAAGCTGCACCAAAAATCAGTATATATATCTGCCAGTTGAAGGACCATACATGATACAACATTTGATACAATGTTAAAAAAGCTGCAGCAAAAATCAGTACATATATCTGCTAGATGAAGGACCACACATGTTACAACATTGGATACAATGTTAAGAAAGCTGCACCAAAAATTAGTACATATATCTGCCAGATGAAGGACCACACATGATATATTTGATACAATGTTAAAAAAGCTGCACCTAAAATCAGTACATATATCTGCTAGATGAAGGACCACACGTGATGCAACATTTGTTGCAATGTTAAAAAAGCTGGATGAAAAATCAGTACATACATCTGCCAGATGAAGGACAACACATGATACAACATTGGATACAATGTTAAAAAACTGCACTAAAAATCAATACATATATCTGCCAGATGAAGGACCACACATGGTACAACTTTGGATAGAATGTTAAAAGCTGCACCAAAAATCAGTACATATATTTGCCATATAAAGGACCACACATGATACAACATTGGATACAATGTTAATAAAGCTGCAGCAAAAATCAATACATACATCTGCCAGATGAAGGGCCACACATGATACATTTGATACAATGTTAAAAAGCTGCACCAAAAATCAGGGCATAGGTCTGCCAGATGAAGGACCACACACGATACAACACTGGATACAGTGTTAAAAAAGCTGCATCAAAAATCAGTACATACATCTGCCAGATGGACCACACATGATACAACATTTGATACAAAGTGAAAAAAGCTGCACCAAAAATCAGTACATCTATCTGCCAGATGAAGGACCACACATGATATATTTGATACAATATTAAAAAAGTTGCACCAAAAATCAGTACATATATCTGCCAGATAAAGGACCATGCATGGCACAACATAGGATACAATGTTAAAAAATCTGCACCAAAAATCAGTACATATATCTGCCAGATGAAGGACCACACATGATACAACATTTGATACAATGTTAAAAAATCTGCATCAAAAACCAGTACATATATCTGCCAGATGAAGGACCACACACGATACAACATTTGATACAATGTTAAAAAAGCTGCACCAACAATCAGTTCATATATCTGCCAGATGAAGGACCACACATGATATATCATTGGATACAATGTTAAAAAAGCTGCACCAAAAATCAGTACATATATCTGCCAGATAAAGGACCACACATGATACAACATTTGATACAATGTTAAAAAAGCTGCACCAAAAATCAGTACATACATCTGCCAGATGAAGGACCACACATGATACAACATTTGATGCAATGTTAAAAAAGCTGCACCAAAAATAGGTGCATATATCTGCCAGATGAAGGACCACACATGATACAACATTTGATGAAATGTTAAAAAAGCTCCACCAAAAATCAGTACATATTTCTGCCAGATGAAGGACCACACATGATACAACACTGGATACAATGTTAAAAAAGCTGCACCAAAAATCAGTACATACATTTTCCAGATGAAGGACCACACATGATACAACATTGGATACAATGTTAAGAAAGTTGCACCAAAAATCAGTACATATATCTGCCAGATGAAGGACCACACATGATACATTTGATACAATGTTAAAAAAGCTGCACCAAAACTCAGTAAATATATCTTCCAGATGAAGGACCACACATGATGCAACTTTTGATACAATGTTAAAAAAGCTGCACCAAAAATCAGTACATACATCAGCCAGATGAAGGACCACACATGATACAACATTTGATACAATGTTAAAAAAGCTCCACCAAAAATCAGTACATATATCTGCTAGATGAAGGACCACACATGATACAACATTTGATACAATGTTCAAAAAGCTCCAGCAAAAATCAGTACATATATCTGCCAGATGAAGGACCATACATGATACAACATTTGATACAATGTTAAAAAAGCTCCACCAAAAATCAGTACATATATCTCCTAGATGAAGGACCATGCATGATACAACATTGGATACAATGTTAAAAAAGCTGCACCAAAAATCAGTACATACATTTGCCAGATGAAGGACCACACATGATACAACATTTGATTCAATGTTAAAAAAGCTCCAGCAAAAATCAGTACATATATCTGCCAGATGAAGGACCATACATGATATAACATTTGATACAATGTTAAAAAAGCTGCACCAAAAATCAGTACATACATCAGCTAGATGAAGGACCACACATGATACAACATTTGATACAATGTTAAAAAAGCTGCACCAAAAAGCAGTACATATATCTGCCAGATGAAGGACCACACATGATACATTTGATACAATGTTAAAAAAGCTGCACCATAAATCAGTACATATATCTTCCAGATGAAGGACCACACATGATGCAACATTTGTTGCAATGTTAAAAAAGCTGCACCAAAAATCAGTACATACATCTGCCAGATGAAGGACAACACATGATACAACATTGGATACAATGTTAAAAAAGCTGCACCTAAAATCAGTACACATATCTGCCTGATGAAGGACCACACATGATACAACTTTGGATACAATGCTAAAAAGCTGCACCAAAAATCAGTACATATATCTGCCAGATGAAGGACCACACATGATACAACATTGGATGCAATGTTAAAAAAGCTGCACCAAAAATCAGTACATATATCTGCCAGATGAAGGATCACACATGATACAACATTGGATACAATGTTAAAAAAGCTGCACAAAAAATCAGTACATACATCTGCCAGATGAAGGACCACACATGAAACATTTGATACAATGTTAAAAAGCTGCACCAAAAATCAGGGCATATGTCTGCCAGATGAAGGACCACACATGATACAACATTGGATACAGTGTTAAAAAGCTGCACCAAAAATCAGTGCATACATCTGCCAGATGGACCACACATGATACAATTTGATACAATGTGAAAAAAGCTGCACCAAAAATCAGTACATCTATCTGCCAGATGAAGGACCACACATGATATATTTGATACAACATTAAAAAGGTTGCACCAAAAATCAGTACATATATCTGCCAGATAAAGGACCACGCATGATACAACATTGGATACAATGTCAAAAAATCTGCACCAAAAATCAGTACATATATCTGCCAGATGAAGGACCACACATGATACAACATTGGATACAATGTTAAAAAATCTGCATCAAAAATCAGTACATATATCTGCCAGATGAAGGACCACACATGATTCAACATTTGATACAATGTTAAAAAAGCTGCACCAAAAATCAGTACATACATCAGCCAGATGAAGGACCACACATGATACAACATTTGATACAATGTTAAAAAAGCTCCACCAAAAATCAGTACATATATCTCCTAGATGAAGGACCATGCATGATACAACATTGGATACAATGTTAAAAAAGCTGCACCAAAAATCAATACATACATTTGCCAGATGAAGGACCACACATGATACAACATTTGATTCAATGTTAAAAAAGCTCCAGCAAAAATCAGTACATATATCTGCCAGATGAAGGACCATACATGATACAACATTTGATACATTGTTAAAAAAGCTGCACCAAAAATCAGTACGTATATCAGCTAGATGAAGGACCACACATGATACAACATTTGATACAATGTTAAAAAAGCTGCACCAAAAATCAGTACATATATCTGCCAGATGAAGGACCACACATGATACATTTGATACAATGTTAAAAAAGCTGCACCAAAAATCAGTACATATATCTTCCAGATGAAGGACCACACATGATGCAACATTTGTTGCAATGTTAAAAAAGCTGCACCAAAAATCAGTACATCCATCTGCCAGATGAAGGACAACACATGATGCAACATTGGATACAATGTTAAAAAACTGCACCAAAATCAGTACATATATCTGCCAAATGAAGGACCACACATGATACAGCTTTGGATACGATGTTAAAAGCTGCAACAAAAATCAGTACATATATCTGCCAGATAAAGGACCACACATGATGCAACATTGGATACAATGATAAAAAAGCTGCACCAAAGATCAGTACATATATCTTCCAGATGAAGGACCACACATGATACAACATTGGATGCAGTGTTAAAAAAGCTGCACCAAAAATCAGTACATACATCTGCCAGATGTACCACACATGATACAACATTTGATACAAAATGAAAAAAGCTGCACCAAAAATCAGTACATCTATCTGCCAGATGAAGGACCACACATGATATATTTGATACAATATTAAAAAAGTTGCACCAAAAATGAGTACATATATCTGACAGATAAAGGACCACACATGATACAACATTGGATGCAATGTTAAAAATCTGCACCAAAAATCAGTACATATATCTGCCAGATGAAGGACCACACATGATACAACATTGGATACAATGCTAAAAAATCTGCATAAAAAATCAGTACATATAACTGCCAGATGAAGGACCACACACGATACAACATTTGATACAATGTTAAAAAAGCTGCACCAAAAATCAGTACATATATCTGCCAGATGAAGGACCACACATGATACATTTGATACAATGTTAAAAAAGCTGCACCAAAAATAGGTACATATATCTGCCAGATGAAGGACCACACATCATAATACATTTGATACAATGTTAGAAAAGCTCCACCAAAAATCAGTACATATTTCTGCCAGATGAAGGACCACACATGATACAACATTGGATACAATGTTAAGAAAGTTGCACCAAAAATCAGTACAGACATCTGCCAGATGAAGGACCACACATGATACAACATTGGATACAATGTTAAAAAAGCTTCACCAAAAATCAGTACATATATCTGCCAGATGAAGGACCACACATGAGACAACATTGGATACAATGTTAAAAAATCTGCACCAAAAATCAGTACATATATCTGCTAGATGAAGGACCACACATGATAGAACACTGGGTACGATGTTAAAAAATCTGCATCAAAAATCAATGCATATATCTGCCAGATGAAGGACCACACATGATACAACATTGGATACAATGTTAAGAAAGTTGCACCAAAAATCAGTACATATATCTGCCAGATGAAGGACCACACATGATACATTTGATACAATGTTAAAAAACTGCACCAAAAATCAGTACAGACATCTGCCAGATGAAGGACCACACATGATACAACATTGGATACAATGTTAAAAAAGCTTCACCAAAAATCAGTACATATATCTGCCAGATGAAGGACCACACATGAGACAACATTGGATACAATGTTAAAAAAGCTGAACCAAAAATAGGTACATATATCTGCCAGATGAAGGACCACACATGATACAACATTTGATACAATGTTAAAAAAGCTGCACCAAAAATCAGTACATATATCTACCAGATAAAGGACCACACATGATACAAAATTGGATACAATGTTAAAAAATCTGCACCAAAAATCAGTACATATATCTGCTAGATGAAGGACCACACATGATAGAACACTGGGTACAATGTTAAAAAATCTGCATCAAAAATCAGTACATATATCTGCCAGATGAAGGACCACACATGATACAACATTTGATACAATGTTAAAATAGCTGCACCAAAAATTTGTACATATATCTGCCAGATGAAGGACCACATATGATGCATCATTGGATACAATGTTAAAAAGGCTGCACCAAAAATCAGTACATACATCTGCCAGATGAAGGACCACACATGATGCAACATTTGATGCAATGTTAAAAAACTGCACCAAAAATCAGTACAGACATCTGCCAGATGAAGGACCACACATGATACAACATTGGATACAATGTTAAAAAAGCTTCACCAAAAATCAGTACATACATCTGCCAGATGAAGGACCACACATGAAAAAACATTTGATACAATGTTAAAAAAGCTGCACCAAAAATAAGTACATATATGAATTAGATGAATGAACACACATGATACAACATTGGATACAATGTTAAAAAGCTGCACCAAACATCAGTACATATATCTGCCAGATGAAGGATCACACATGATACAACATTGGATACATTGTTAAAAAAAGCTGCATGTAAAAGTAAGTTTGTAATAGTTGGTAAAATAGCAAAGACTAGGCACCAAAATAGAACACAAAGTACCTAGGAATAAACAACAAATGGCTATACATAAATGTACTGTGATTCCAAAGTAAAAATAAAATAGAAATCTGACCAAAGATGTTGTTGTCCTAAGCAGTCAACTGTTGCCATTTGGGACTTAAAACCCACAGTACTCTCTGTCATACCCTGTTGGACGAAAGATAGTGGATGTAACACTGCATTGCACAATAGGGATTATGCACAATAAACATAGAAACATAATATTCATAATGGTGTTGTGACATTATGCTTTGGATTTTATCATTATGGAAAACAATATATCTCATTTTAAAATGAAATCAGCATTTTACAATGCATTACTGACAAAAAACAACATGAAATATTAG